>NC_133623.1:81713541-81833541 GCF_048593235.1 Sminthopsis crassicaudata | reverse complement strand
AATCTTGGAAAGACTTACATCAACTGATGCTGAGTGAAAAGAGCAGGACCAGGAGATCGTTGTATACTTCAACAACAATACTGTATGATCCATTCTGATGGATGTGGCCATCTTCAACAATGAGATGAACCAAATCAGTTCATTTTTCAATAATGAATAGAACCAGCTACACCCAGCGAAAGAACTCTGGGAGATGACTATGAGCCACTTCATAGAATTCCCAATCCCTCTATATTTGTCCGCCTGCATTTTTTATTTCCTTCACAGGTTAATTGTACACTCAAAGTCTGATTCTTCTTGTGCAGCAAAAAAACTATGGATATATACACATATATTGTATTTAGCATATTTAACATGTATTGGTCTGCCTGCCATCTGGGGGAGGGGGTGGGGGGAAGGAGGGGAAAATTGGAACAAAAAGTTTTGCAATTGTCAATGCTGAAAAATTACTCATGCGTATATCTGGTAAATAAAAAGCTATAATAAAAAAGAATCAGAATAAGTATTTCTGTCAAATAAGACTCATTCTAAGACTCCTGATGATGATAAAGTTCTGAAAGGCTACATGTGTCCACTCTTTATATATATATATATATATATATATATATATATATATATATATATATATATATGTATATATATATATATATATATATATATATAAATGTAAACAGTTTAATTTTGGTTAGCCTTTTATAATTTCTCGTTCACATTTATCTTTCTGGACTGAGATGCAAAGGGAACTGTGTCAAATCGATAAAAATAAGAACCATTCTCAAATTGAAAAGGATCAAAGGATAGGAATGAGCAGTTTTTAGATGAAGAAATATAAACTGTCAATTACCATATGATAAAATGCTTTAAATCATACGTGTTAAACTCATTGCCTGGCCTAGAAAACTCCTATCGTGGCTGGATCTAAATGTAATTGGGAAATGTTTAACAAAACAATTTGCAATACAACACAATACAGATAATGATAATCTGTGATTTTCTAAGTCATTTCATGCTGGTCTCTAGGGATTCTTTTGAAAGAGAAATTGGAATTGTAAATGAAATTGAATTGCAAGTAAGAAGAAAATCAGCTCCTAATTTTATTTATTGTGCCAATTTTTAAACACTTTGGGTACAAATGGCTCTCTTCATCACAAGATCATTGAAATTGGCCTGAATAATCTCATCGTTGGAAAGAATCATGTTTTGGGTCATTTCTTAAGGTATAATGGTATTCTGCAACATTCTTGTACCACAACTTAGCCATTTCTCACTGGGCCATCACTAATTGTCCTGACTTTTGTTTTGCCACTAGACTTCAATGACTCTTGAGAGGAAAGTGAGGTTAATAACCTTGCACAGCTCTGCCTCACTTAAATTCTATTTCTGCACAAACATCCTCTTGATGTTATTGGTTCTCTTTGCGAATGAAGGACCACCACCAACAAATTCATTCCTCAATTGATGTATATCCCTTTAGTTTGCAGTCTTAGCCAGCACAATAAATATTTTCATATATATAGGTCCTTTTCCTTTTTCTTTGATATTGATGGAATATAGATATAGTAGTGATATCACTAGTATGCACAATTTAGTAACTTCTTGGACACAATTTCAATATTGCTTCAATTATTGTTGAGTTGTTTCAGTGTATCTGGCTCTTTGTAATCCCATTTGGGATTTTCTTGCCAAAGATACTAGTTTGCCAATTCCTTCTTCAGCTCATTTTATAGATGAGGAACTGAAGTAAATAGAGTTAAACTGTGCTCAGGGTCATACAGCTAGTAAGAGTCTGAAGCTGGATTTAAATTATCTTCCTTCTGACTCCAGGGTCAGTGCTCTATCTATGGCACCACCTAGCTGCTACCTAACTGAAATAGCTTTCCAGAATAACTGGACCCATTTGCAAGTCCACCAAAAGATTCTCAATAGTGTTCTCCTGAAGTCCTTCCAACATTTGTCCCTTTTCCTTTTTCAATTCTATTAATCTGACCAGAGTGAGATAAATCCCCAGAAAATTTGGACTTCTCTAAATATTTGTGATTTGGAGCATTTGGTCATAAATAGTTCGAATTTCTTCTTTTGGGAACCATATAAATATTTATATTTCTGGACCATTTATCAATTGTGGAATGACTCTTATTTTCAGAAATTTCAATTGTTTCTCTACATATCTTAGAGATGAGAGCCTTATTACAGAAAATTGATGACAAATTCTACCCAATTGTCTTTGTTCCTTCTTATCTTGGTTGCTTTATTTTTGAATGTGCAATTTTTAAAAATCATATATAATCAAACTTGTCCACTTTACCTTCTTTGGTCCTTTCCCTTTCTAGAAAGCCATTCTACATAAAGAATATTTTAAAAGAGAAAATAAACAAGTAAAAATGAGACAAAAACCAATCATCTACCCCTAAATCCCTGAAAAATAGAAAATATAAGCTATAAGGTCCTTTCTCGATAAAAGATGTGTCTTCTCATATTTTATTTTGGAGCCATGTGTATCCTTTGTAACTTTGAAGCACTTACTTGTGATTTTTTTGTGGTGATTGTTTCACCTGAATGTTATTTCTTTGGCTCTGTTTAGTTTCTTCTGTCTTCCTTCACGTAGTTCTTTACATTCCTTTCTATATTCATCATATTTGTTGTTTCTTAGAGCATAGTAATATTCCATTATATTCGCGTACCAAGAGTACGAGATACATTCTTAACTAAAACAGTTACAAATGAGAATATAGAGAAAATAGAATTTGAAAAAGCTCCTATATATACAAAAGAAAAGTAATTGAATTGAAAAAAATCTTTGTATTAATAAGGGTGTTTAATAAGGTTTTGGTGTTAAAGATATATAAACTGTATAACATTTGCATAGACACACAATATGCCATTCTTCAATATATAAGTAGTCTAAGATAATGAATGTTTTTCAAGAATTCCAACTATTAACAATAATATGAAAGAATGTTTCAACTCATTAATGCAAATTCAACAACCTTGTGGTTTCACCTAATACCAAACAAATAGACAGATGACAAATAATGGGAATAGTCAATGTTGGAGGAATTATGGGACAATGCCAGTATATTGTTGGTAGGGCTATGAATTAATACAATCATTTTTGGAAAGGAATTTTGGAGGCAACTAGGTGGCGCAGTAGATAAAGCACAGGCCCTGAAGTCAGGAGGACTTGATTCAAATCTGACCTCAGACACTTAACACTGGCCTCAGACTCTTAATACTTTGTAGCTGTATAACCCTGGGCAAATCACTTAATCCCAATTGCCTCAGCAAAAAAAATTTATATATACACACATATTTATAGCTAATTTGTTTTGGTAGCAAAGAACTGAAAACAAAGTAGGTAAATCAAAATTTATTAAGTGCATATTATATGCCAGGCACTATGTTAAAGGGGGGAGATAAAAAAAAAAAGACAAAAGACAGTACTTGTCCTAAAAGAACTTACAATTTGATGAGGGAATCAACATACAAATATATACAAAGCAAGGAAATAATTAACAGAAGGAAGGCATTAGAATTAAGAGGGGTTGTGGAACGTGAGATTTTAGTTGGGACTTAAGGGAAGCCAGAGAGATCAGTAGTTGGAGCACAAAGGGAGAGTGCTCTAGACTTTGATTGGGGACTTCTTCCTAATTTTTTCTCAAACAATTTGGTGCTCATTAAAAAAGAGGTTAATTTGTGGATCCATGTTGGATTGAGTATAGAGTTAGAATTAGAAATACAACACAAAGAAGGAAACAAACATTCAATAATCCCAAAGGCAACAGTTACTGAGGAAAGAGTTGACAAAAAGTGATGGTATAAATAGAAGGCAGTTGGGCACAAATGGAATATAGTCCAAACCTCATATCATATATCAAGATAAACTTCAAATGGATATGTAAGTTAGATATAGGAAGTGACATTATAAGAAGAGCAAGATAGAAATTACCTTTCAGACCTATGGATAAGAGATGAGGTCATGACTAAATAAGATAGATGACTAGAAATAATAAAAACAATTTAAATTTCATAAAATTGACATATTTTTGCACAAATAAAGCTAATGCTGTAAAATAAAATCAGAAGAAAAACAGGTATGATGGAAAAAAATCTTTGCAGTAAACAAATTAAAAACATCTTTGAAGTAAAGTTCTCTGACAAGAGTCTATAAATCCAAGATATATAAGAAATCAATTCAAATTTTCTACAGTTAAGAGCCATTCTCCAATATAGAGAAGACCAAAAGAGATGAACATGTAGTTATTTTTGTAATAGATTTTTATTTTTCCAAATGCATGCAAAGATAGTTTTCAACATTCGCCTTTGCAAAATCTTGTTTTCCAATTTTTTCTCCCTCCCTCCTCTTCTGTCCCCTTCCCTAGACAGCAAGCAATCCAATATAGCATAAAATGTGTAATTCTCCTAGAAACATTTCTATATCTATCATTCTTACTAGAAAAATCAGATCAAAAAGGGAAAAAACATGAGAAAGAAAAAACAAATAACAAAAAAGGTGAAAATACTATGCTGTGATCCACATTCAGTCTCCATAGTCCTCTATTTGGCTGTCAATGGCTCTTTCCATCCCCAAGTCTATTGGAATTGCCCCGAATCACCATATTGTTGAAAAGAACCAGGTCCATCACAGTTGATCATTGTCTAATCTTGTTGTTGCCGTGTACAATGATCTCCTGGTTCTGTGTACTTCATTTAGTATCAGTTCATGTAAGTCTCTCCAGGCCCCTCTGAAATCATCCTGTGTTAGGGTCAAGGAAAGGTCAAGCCAGTACAATCAGGATGTAAACAGAGGCCTTGAAGTCCTGAGATCCTCGGATGTGATTTGCTCTGAGCAAACAGGGACCACCTTCGTGGGCAGTAAGTCTGACCACATAGAAATTGTGTTATGAACGGGAAGTGTCTCCATCTCTGATTGGCTGTGTGTGTGACCTCACAGACCCTATATAAGCTCTATGGAGGAAGACGTCTATCTCTTTAACCTGGGAGTATCTTGAGAGGTTGGAAGTAGGTTGTGAACACGTGGGTCTGTCACAGACCTGGTATTCACGTGGGAGTCAACAAGAGGTCAGGGCAGAATGAGCAAATAAATAAAAGACTTAAAGCTTGTACATGGCTGTTTTTGAGTGCATTGCTTGTTTTTAAACTACAGTTTGTGCAACTGTAGCCAGAGATCTCTGAAGACCTCAGAAAGAGGTAAGCTGGATAAAATTGGTTTATACACTTCAAAAGTCAGTGGCCAGAGGATTCTCCGAGGGGCTGGGAATTAGGAGAGCTTGGCAATGTAAAGAATGCAGAGTAATACTAGGGCATTCACAAATGAAGTGACTGCCCAGGGTTAAGCATTTTTACAATCCTGCCAATAATTTCTTATAGAACAATATTATTTCATCATATTCATATACCATAATTTATTCAGTCATTCTCCAACTGATTGGCAGCCACGCAATTTCCAGTTCCTTGCTGCTACAAACAGAACTGCCACCAACATAGAATATGCAATTTTCAAAAGAAGAAATCTCAGCTATCACTAAGCATAATCACAAGAGAAATGTAAAGTTCTCAGGTTCTATCTTAGTGTCTTCTGATGGGCAAAGATAATGAAAGAGGAAAATGACAACTGTTGGAAGAGTATCAAGACAGCAGACACACAAATGCATTGTGGGTAGAAATGTAAATTGATCCAGAAATTCCAGAAATCCATTAAAAGGACGTTCCCAAAGTTACCAAATGATGTATGCTTTTTGACCCTACTATGTCACTTCAAAGCCTAGAGATCAAAGAAAAAGAATCCATATGTAAAAAAATTATATTTTTAGCAGCTTCCCCCCCCATACTAGTATCAGATTACAAACTAAGGGTGTGCCCACCTACTGGCAGATTATAACTTAAGAAACTGTGGCATGTGAATTGTGGTATGTGATTATTATTGTGCCACAAGAAATGACAAAATATACTATTTCAGAGGAAATTTAGCAGAACTCTATTATTGGATAAAGAACGAAATGTAGAGTGAATTACAGAAAGACAACAACATTAGAGGGGAAGGTCTTTGAAAGATTTAGAACAGTGATGTCAAGCAGAAGTAGAAGCCAGGGCACTAAATTCCTTCTGTCACATGTTGACTCAGAAAACCACATAGTCATATTATCTATATTGTATTGTATTTCTATTTATTTTGCTAAACATTTCCCATATTTTAATTGGACAATCACATATTTGACAGCTTTGTATCAGAACTCTGATTAATAAAATGATAAAGCCAAAGTTCAGAGAACTGAAAATGAATCATCCCGCGTCCTTCCAGAAAGATGATAAGACTTGCAACATAGAAGGAGATATGAATATTTGGACAACGCCAATGTGAATATTTATTTGGCTGGATTATGCATATTTCTTGTGAAGACTCTTATTTTGTAGCTGTTCTTCTTGTTCTACATAGGGAGTGGGAGGAAAAGGGATAGTGGCAAGGAAAGGGAGTATTTGTGCTTTTATAAAAATAAGTTAAAAAATTTAAAAAAAAAACCTTTTCAAAATTGCTCTTTGAAAGTCAGTTAAATCAGTTAGCGGTACTAGATGGAATCTATCCTGCATCCCTTTTTGAAGTATCTAATATGGGGAATTATGCACATCTGTTCCCATAAATAAAAATTCTCCTCTGCATATGGGTCCCTGATGGTGTATTGTGTAGGGGAAACAAGAGAGGGTGATGTTCCTAAAAGAGATAGTTTTTAAAAAAATAAAAGAGATAATTTTTGAAATACTGAAAGACTTCAGATCTTTGTCAATGTAATATTTAACTACCATATTTCTCATGACATTGATATAAAGATACAAATAGGGGAGTTTCCTTGAGTCAAATAAATGGCCTAAAATGAGTCTGATTCATTCCTGTTGTTTATATTTTGTTCTTAACTAGTAAACAGATTGTATCATCATAAAGGGGGAAAAATGGAAGTGGAAACCAAGGCACTTAATTTTCATTTAATTTCTTGAGGAAGCAGAGTGGAGAAACAATACACAACTACAACAATGCAAATGTAAAAACAAGACAAGAAAAAAGAAAAAAGAAAATTATAAAGATCAAACAGGGCTTGAATGAAGAGATATGAGAACTACTCCAACCCCTCTCTTTGGGGAGATGGGAGGTTCACAGATGCTATACATTGCTTGTTTTGGGACTTTTTCAATGTATTACTCATTTTTGCATTTTTCCCTCTTTAAAATATATGATTTGTGACATGGGATGGCTCTCTGGAAGGAGGAGAAATACTTGGATACCTATAATGAAACAAGAAACAGAAGATATCAATAAAAATGTAATTTTTATAAAGAGTAGACACAGATGTGTCTGTCTCTTGTTATGAAATCCACTGACCTCATATCTGATTCATGGGCTGTATAGCAAAATAAGAGGAAAATACTCATTTCTAGTGCAAATGTTGCTGCTGAAAAAGCAATGGGAGAAGAACAATGGAGTGAATACAGAATTTTTCAAAATCCATGATTAAATGGTGGCAGCTGAGTGGGAGAGGACAACCCTGTAGTCAACACTGAATGAGATTGAAAAGCAGTTTTGCAAAATTATTCCCCTTTTTTTGCATTGAAGTCTGGATAATAAAACTGGGCAGTTCAGTGGGGAGAGGGTGCCTGTATCAGAATTTACTGCTTTAAATTGCAGTCACCCTGGTTATTCACGCTATTATTGAAGATCTTGTCTACCAACATTATTACCACCACCTCTGAGGCACTAGAGACTCACTGAATGACAAAGAAAAATGCTAATGTCATAAGCCTCTCCTGACAGAGAGGTGATTGACCCAAAAGGCAGAATGAGCTGTACATTTTTGCCCATGGTCAGTATGGAGATTTGTTTCGCAGAACTTTGCCAGTCGCTCAGTCAATAAACATTTATTAAGCACCTACTATGTACCCAGTACTGTGCTAATTGCTGGAGATATAAAAAGAAACAAAAGGTAGTGCCTGCCCTCAAAAAGTTTATAATCTAATGGGGGAGACAACAAATAGAAAAATTTGTATATGTAAATAGGAAATAAAAAAGGGGGAGCAGTAGAATTGAGAGAATTTGGGAAAGGCTTTTTGTAGATGGACTGTTAATTGGAACTATAACATAATTTGGTATGATTATTTAATATTTCTTTTCATTTTTTTTGTTTTGTTTTGAATGCCCAATTGAGGTGGCAGCATTGAGAGGGAGACATAATGAATATTCATAAAAGAAAAATCCACAAATAATTTTATTTCTTAAAAATAAAAAAGTAAATATTTTAAAATATGTGAAGAAAGAGAATAGGAACAAGATGAGGAAGGAGAAACAACAGCCCTCAAGAGAAGGCTCTTGAGGTTCACAACATGTCAAAGAAAAGAGTGAACCATACAGAAGAAAAGGGATCTCTTTTGGCACTGTGCAGATAGCAAAAGGGGCATGTTAGTGTAAAGTGAATATAATCACAAGCAGTTGAAACCTTATCTGCATTGCTACAAGGATGCATGGGAGGAGTGATGTCCCTGCCCAGAATTTGACTATTTCCTAAATGACTGTTGCATGGGCTGAGTCATCCTCTTTCAACTCCTCATGTTCCAGTCTCCCAAACCACCTCTTATTGCTACATCCCCTACTGGAAAACCCACAATGGGAACTTCCTGCCTACATCTAAATTCTCTGTATCTGATTTGTGTCTTTGCGAAGGAGTTTTACTTCCAGATCACGAGAAGCTGAATTTTGTTGCATTTTATGTGAGGAAGATTGGATATAAAGGAGTTTTTTTTTTTATTTTGTTTTGTTTTTAATAGGAAGACACCAGTTTATTCAAATACTTGTGTACAAGAATTCTTAGTACTTTAGCTCAAGAGCAAACTGGAAGAGACAAAGGCACCAGAAACAATTAGCTATTTATGGCATTTAAAATTTTAAATTTAAATTCAAGTTATAATCAAAATGAGAACAAGTTATAAATTAGTTACAATTAAAATATATAATGCATAAATGTACAAAGTTATAATTTAAAGGCACTTCTCTAAGGAGAACTGATGCAATTGATTGCATAACTTAATTTAAAACAAAATTTTAATGAAAAGTTTTACTTATCCCTGAGAAATGTTAAGAAAATGTTTTCAGATAAAAGTTAAAAGGAAATAACTTACCAGGACAAGAAAAAAAGATCCAGAGCTACCAATTCCTTTGGACTTTGGATTCTTTATGAAACCCCTTAAAAAGAGCTGTATACCGTTGTCCAAGAAAACTATCCCTTGGTCCTTGTGAATGTAAGGGTTGAAGCCAAAGCCCTCACTCCCTGGAATCCCTTCCCTTAGACAGGACAGCAGATATAGGAAAAGTGGTTCATCTTATCAGATAGCTTAGTTCAGTAACAATAAGGTTTTGTGGAGACTAGGAAGGAACATTTTGAACACAATTAGATGGAGTAGACTGCCTGGACCATGCATAAAGGGAACATTTCTGATTGTCTGAATTCTGAATCACACTGAACTAGTTCCCTTGTGATGACTTCCATCTTATCTTCAAGACTGCTATGTGGGTACATGATTTAGACATAAAAGGTGATACCATATGTAAATTAGGAGAGCAAGGAATAGTTTTCTTGTCAGATTTATGGAGAAGGGAAGAAATTATGACCAAAGGAGAGATAGAAATGTAAAATGGATAATTTTTATTTTATTAATTGACTTTTTTTGCACAAAACCAATGCAAGTAAAATTAGAAAGAAAGGAGAAAGAAAGCCGGGCCACAATTTTTGCATAAAGTGTCTCTCATGCCTCATTTATCAAATATATAGATAAATAGAGTCAAATTTAAAGGAATACAAGTCATTTCTCAATTGGTAAATGGCTAAAGGACATGAGCAGGCAAACTTCAGATAAAAAATCCAAGCTATTTATAGTCATATAAAATGCTCTAAACATCTATTGATTAGAGAAATGCAAATAAAACAACTCTGAGGTACCATTTCACATCTATCGTATTGGCTAATATTATGGAAAAGAAAAATTATAAATGTTGGAGAGGATGTGGGAAAATTAGGGTACTCATGCATTGTTGGTGGAGTTGTGAATTGATCCAAGCATTCTGGAGAGCAATTTGGAATTGTGTCCAAAGGGCAATCAAACTATGCATAACCTTTGATCCAATAATACCACTACTTTGTCTGTATCTAAAAGATACCATAAAAAGGGGAAAGGACCCACATGTACATAAATAATTATAGCAGCTCTTTTTGTGGTGGCAAAGAATTGGAAATTGAGGGGATTTCTATCAATTGAGGAACGACTGAACAAGTTGTTAAGAAATGATGAGCAGACAATTTCAGAAAAACCTGGAAAACTTATATGAACTGATGCAAAGTGAAGGGAGTAGAATCAGGAGAACATTGTACAGTAATAGCAAAATTATAAAGATAATTGTGAAAGGCTTATCTATTCTCAGCAATGCAATGATCTAAGGAAATTCCAAAAGAACTGAGGGAGACTGAGTTTAAATTGAAGCATACTAGTTTCACTTTATTTTTGTGGCTAATTTTTTTTCCCTTTTGCAAACTACATGTAGCAAACCGTTTCTTCTTTCACAACATGACTAATATGGAAATAGGTTTTCCATGATTGTACATTTACAATCTATATCAAATTGCTTACCATCTTTGGAAGGAGGGAGAAAATTTAGAACTTAAAATTTTCTAAAAAATGAAAGTTAAAAATTATTTTTTACACATAATGGGAGAAAAACAAAATACTATTAAAAAAGAAAAGACTTCTAGGTTGTATCAATTTTTAGATTTTGAAAGGATTACTCTAGCTCCAGGTTTGGCTATTATGCAATAGTTCAGATATGAGGACATGATGTGAAGCTAGCAGGGACAAAACTTGGCCAAGATTTGTTATACCAGATGAGCACCAGTGAGGAGCTAAGAATGACATCACAGTGGAGACCCTGTACAACTTTGAGCATGGACAGCAAGAAGAAAGTTGGCAGGAGGGGACATTTTGTTTTCTTTTTGAGGGCAAGGGAAAAAGAGAATAAGTATTCTTTTGGAGCTGGGACAATCTAGGGCACCTTCCTTTGGGGAAATCCAGTCCCTTGAGAATGTGGGAAAGGAGGAGAGGACCGAAAAACCCCACAAAACAAAACTGAGAATTGTGGGCATTGATCTCAATGGGCAAATGTATCGGTGGCAGTTGGTATTTTTCCAAAGGACAGCCTTTTGAGGACTTCAACAAGAGGACTACAAGTACCTGTGAGTTTGCTCCATGTACTCTCCATACTTGAGCTAATTTTCCCTAGGACTCTATGTACTGGATAGACAGTGTGTTACAGATTTTTCTTTGGGAGGGGATTTTTTTTAATACAACTGTTCCCTTTCTAAAAGCTAATCAACTGAATCTGACTAATTGATGTTAATAAGTTATTAGGATAGGAGTAAAGAAGCATAGTGCTGGGGGCTCGAGCTCAGCAGCCCTAGGATAATTTCTCTCATCAGTTCAAGGCTGAGCTTAGAGCCCTAAGAGAAGGAAGCAACCAGGCTCTGGGGACCCAGCTCCTCAGTCTAAGCGGGAGTTGGGACAGCATGCCCAGGATATCACCCATCTTTGACGTCCAGATCTTAGCACAATGTCTGGCGAACAGTGTTTCGTCAATGTATCTTGACTGACGATCTCATTGACAACTCTATGCATGTGAGAAAGCCTTGAGTATATTTTAATAACAAGTCTGAAAGTTGGATTAAGGATTTTACATATAAAATTATATTGATAATTGCAAAGAAACTTTTAAATCTTGTTTTTTTTTCTTCTAATTTTGAAGGCTCTCACTGATAATATTAAGAGACAGGAGGGCTTATTTTCCAAGTCAGCTCTACAAGGATCCTTTTTGTTAAGATTGTTCCTTCAGCCTATAAATGACATTGTCTATATCAGATAAAAGGTTTCAGTAAAGACAGAAAGAACAAGTGGTACGGAAAAACTGAAATTCTCTGAAGTTTTAGGTGGACTGTGAATTCCTAATTTAATGTTCCTTTTAGAGCTCTCTTGGTAATAGAATTAGCTCCATAAGGTTTGAGTTGGTTTTTGCCACATGAACTGGTTACTGGAAAACCAAATTTAGGAGGGTGAATTAAATTGTATTGAGGGTTTTTTAAAAGACAGATTGTAGCAACATTAAATAGGAAATCTTTGCAAGTGACATGGCACCAGAGAGGCAGATCTGCTAGGAAGAGTTCCTTCAGATCTCTCTTGAAAATGAATGTCCAAGGGAAGATGTTTTCAGGGACCAAATGATCCCATAGGACAGCTGGAATTCAAAATGTGCTGATTAAATAAACAGTGGGACTGGGTTGCCAGAAACAAGGAGACCTGATTTTTAAAAATATTGATGATCGTTATTGTACTTGGCTTTGATGATGGCAGTTATGTTTGCTTGCAAGGGAGGTATGCTCTATTTCTTTTTATTTATTGTTCTGTGGTCAGCGCCATTCCTCTTACAACTTTTTGGTTAACTGCAAGTTTTCTGTTAATATTATTCTCAGCTGACCAAAACCTTACTTATAGAATAATAACATTAACTGTTTGACAGAAGGAAGTTTTAGCTTCCTAAAGTGCTTTAATTTGTTGTAAGCTATCCTAGCTAATAGGTAAACCGCTCCTTTCACCAGGCAAAGCACCTGGTACTTACACTCCAGCAGAGATAGACAAGGCAGGGGTTCCACTGCTCATATGAAGGGTAACAAAAATCTTTTATGCTTATATGGCAAGAGGAGGAGAAATGGGGGGCGGCTATTTAGTGCAGTGGTTAGAGGACCAGCCCTGAACTTAGCAGGACCTGAGTTCAAATCTGCTCTCAGACACTTAACACTTCCTAGCTGTGTGACCCTGGGCAAGTCACTTAATCCCAATTGCCTCGGCAAAAAATAATAATAATAATAATAAAGGAGGAGTTATCTCTGCAGGAGGTCAAGGATGCCTCCATTTTCTATCTATTTAAAGGAAAAGGACTATAGGAGTTGGGGGGTTGAATGGGATGAGCCTTTTCATCATTGCTGGCAAGATTTTTGCCAGAATTCTCCTTAATTGGATTGAGAGAAATTATTTTGCTATTATCCTTAATTACCAATTATTACATTAGGGTCTAGGATTTTCTCCCTTCATTTTCTCATTTAAGGCCCAGCCTATGTAAAAAGGCAATCTCTAAAAGACAAGATGGATTGATGAGATCATCCTAGCCCTCAAAATATATGCTTTTCAGTCCAGGTGAGTTCTTGCCCCAAAGAAATGAGTCCCTATCCTTGTAGCCCTCCATCAGAATTTAGGGTGACCCAGCTCGTGAAGAAGAAAACCAACTAGAGTGATCCACATTGCTGAGGCAGCTCATGATCAAGGTACCTTCTCAGCAGGAGGAACTGAAGACTTTGCTGTATGTCTGAAGTCCCAAAATATATGAGGTAAAAACTCTTGGGACTATAATTTACTATCGTTTTGAGCTCTGATTGCAGGGATAGTTGTCCGAATTATCATGAATCCAATAGAAGAAAATGGCACATGCTGGGAACTGCTAAAGTTGGATGTCTGTGCCTGGGAAAAGTTGTGGGGACAATCTTGATATGGCCTGAGAAGAGATCCTCCTGACTTTATTTCCCCATGTCTCCTTTCTGAAAAGGAAATTTCCTTATCTGGTTGATCTTGAGCCTTGCTTTTAACATTCTGACTACCCTGTTGACTGTCAGATACGAATCATGTCTGGATTCAAATAGAATCTTGGGGAGAGAGAGCCTCACCCTTTCCGGCCTGTTCTCTTCTATCCAATGGTATCCACATTTGTTTCCAAAACGAGTTCAGAGTTTAGGGTCTATTCTCATGAACAATATTTTTTATTACTTATCTTTACTTTTGACCTGTTCTGGACTTTGATTCTTTGATTTGTGGCCCTTATGCTTATTTAGCTATTTTTCATTCTCTATTTTTCATAGAATTACAGCTTCTTAAATACCTATTTTGAGTTTTTTTTTCCCTAAACTATTTCTATGTTACTGTCTTATGGAAACTGTCCCTTATATGAAAGACATTTGGTGATTTGGTGTTGAAGTTCTTGTGTTCTGCCTAGTTCCTTAGTATTCAAAGACTTTTTGGGGGGGAAATGCAAGAATTAAGTCATGTATTTGGGCTAAGAATAGACTTACTGATAAGTAATTGGGAGGTCATGAGTGAATCTGTGACTGCCATGATGAATGGCACATTGCTTTCTTCTCCTGATTCTTGTCCCCATGGCTGCTTTAGATAGCTTCTTATACCCCCTCCTCTGCAGACAGCCTCTCTATTACTCTCTCTGTCTCTCCATCTCTGTCCCTGTCTCCATCTCTCTTTCCCTGTCTCTCGATCTCTCTCTCTCTCAGATTCTGCCTCTCATTTTTTCTTTCTGCATGTGCATAATATGCATATATGTGCACATATGGATATATGTGGGTCTCTCCTGTTTTGTAACACTGGGGATTTAGGTCGGTGCTCACCTGGCTGTTCAGAGGAAAATGGGGAAGAAGCCCATCTCTCCTCCTGGCTGAGGGCTCATTCTACAGGCCCGATAAGGAGCTAGCATGAGAGCCAACAGGATTTGTCCTTTCCTTGGAAACAGACCCGTCACCATGGCAACCCATGACTGAAACCGGTGGATTCCCCCTTCATGGGCACAGAATTCTTCTGTAGCAGGGACTCCTAAGTCTGAAGGGCAGGGGCCCTGCCTCGAGGCCGAATTGGGAACCCCTTCTCCCACAGAGATTTTGTCAGCACCCTGCTCCTTCTCATCCTTCCCATTCCGGACAAAAAAGAAAATCTAGCTGACTTGAGAAGAGCACAGTAGTTTTGGGTGCCCTCCCTCTTCTCCAGCCAGCCTCCACAGTCCCAGTAGGAATGCATGAACTGGCCTGTAGGTTTCTGCCAGAGAAGTATATTTTTCTGCCCTTGTGCAGCAGAGACTTTGCCACGTGCTATTTCCTCTTCCCCTCCCCTCCCTTCAGCAAATGTTAGGCATGGACTGGAGCCAGTTACGTTGGAAGAATGGGGTAAGGGTGAGGGGCTGTGAGAGTCTGTGACAGTCAGCCTGGGTGCAGCCCCACGTCCGGGCCCTCCAAATTTGTTGAGACTCTGTAGAGGTGACTTTCCACACTTTCTCCCTACGCTGCAAAACGTGGTTGATGCCGATTCAGCCCAGACACAGAAGGAAAGGAGAGCCAAGGGAGAAACCGGGCAGGGAGCCATGTTTGCTGACTCCAAATCCCAAAGCAGAGGCCTTTCCACTATGTCAAAGTGAATGAGTGGGATTTGCAGGTAACTGGTAGCAAGACTAGGGGATGTGGGAGGAGGCACATTTAGGTCCCTCAATTTACCTTCCCAGAGAGATTGCTTCTCTCCTCTCACCCCACCAGCATCTGGCTTGTGGCAAGAGATGGTATATGTATAGGCCCAATCTTGAGATACTCAGTAAGAATTGTTTGAAATAACAATGTGTTTCTCCCTAACCAGATAGCGCGTATGAACACAGGCAAAGCCAGGAGAGGTTAGCTCTCTGCCTCTGTAGTGCTGACTGCTCGTTGGGCTAGCTGCTTTGCCTCAGTTAGTCACAGTAATTGGACAAAGAGATGAAGCACTTGATCACTGTAGAAAGGAAAGGATGAAATAAAGATAATGAAGCCCCAGCAGTCAGAAATCTAACACTAGTCCCAAGATGCTGGACTCCAGTACAATTCAAAAGGTTGAAGAAAGGAAGCATTCAGCCAGTCAAGCTCTCCCAATATTGCCCTCCAAACAATTTTCAAAGAATACTGCAAATTGCATTCTGGAGTGGCAGAGCCAACACAAAATTGGGGTGAGACATTCTGTCAACCCAGAGTAACCGAAGAGGTGGGAAGCAGAGGCCTGTGACACAGGGCTGGAGGCTGGCGGGGAGCTCACGTGGATGAAATACCAATGGTGGGGTTACCTGGTGGAGCTACAAACGCAGCAGCTTTGGGAGCTCTAAACACTAAGGAGACCTGGTAACTGGTCAGAAGAGATTATAGGGCATTTTCACTGCCAACTAAGTGGATGGACTATCTATTGAAAGGCCTTTTAACTTTAAAATGTTTGCAGTTACTCTTCATTAAGCATCCCCGTATGCTTAAAACAAAACAAAACAAAACAAACAAACAAACAAAAAAAAAACTGAAGGCAGAAGCAGATACTTTTTGGCAATTCCATTGCCTAGATGCACTATTGGGTAGTTCAAGGGAGGAGCACTTTTGGCAAGGAGGAAGTGAAAGCCCTGAAAGACAGCATCATTTCTGGTCACAGGGGATCAGAGATCCTTCCTAGGTAAGGACACGAGTGCAGAGCAACAAAGTACTGACCACCTCTCTCTCCAGATCACAGCACCTTCGAAGCACTGAAAATGTCCAACTCCCCAGAGCTTGCTCTAAAAATAGCAGTGCAAAAAAGTTTTCACCTTGGGACCATGCCTCCCCATGCCAGGAGCGGAGTCCAACCTTAACAGTTCAAAATCAACAAATAGAGTGGAAAAAAAATAAGCAAACAACAACAACAACAACAACAACAACCTAAAAAAGAGGCTATGGTCATAGATCAAGATTCAAAACCAGAAGAAGACAAAAGAGTTACAGGTAAAGCTTCAAAGGGAAAAAAAAAAACATTGTGAATTAAACACAAGCCCAACAAAAATTCCGGGCAGAGCTAAAAATTATTTTCAAAATCAAATAAGAATGGTAGGGGAAAATGAAATAAAGAAATAAGGGCAAAGGAAGAAACTTATGAAAAGATAATAGCTTGGTAAAAGAGGCACAAAATATTGAAAAAAAAATAACTCCTTAAAAAGCAGAACTTGCAAAATGGAAAAACAGACACAAAAGCTCATTGAAGAAAATAATTTCTTAAAAATGAGAATTGAACAAGTGGAACCCAATATTGAAAAAATAACTCCTTAAAAAACAGAACTGGCAACATGGAAAAATAGGCACAAAAGCTCACTGAAGAAAATGATTTCTTAAAAATTAGAATTGAACAAGCAGAACCCAATGACTCCATGAGACATCAAGAAACAAAATCAAATGAACGAAAAAATAATTTAAAAAATGTGAACTATCTCATGGAAAAACCAAATGACCTAGAAAATAGACTGAGGGGAAATCATTTAAAAATTATCGAATTACTTGAAAGCCATTATTTTAAAAAGAGCCTAACACATTTCAAGAAATGATCAAGGACAACTTCCCTGATATCTTAGCTCCAGATGATAAAATAGAATATTGTTAGAATATAGATCACCTCCTAAAAGAAAGTCCCAAATGAAAACTCCCAGAAATAGCCTATCTCAATTCTAGAGCTCCCAAGTCAAAGAGAAAATATTGTAAGCAGCCAGAAAGGAACAACTCAAATACTGTAGAGCCACAGTCAGGATTACATGGGATTTAGCAGCTTGCACGTTAAAGGAGTGGCGGGCTTGAACATGATAGTCCAGCAGAAAATAAAAGCTAGAATTACAATCAAGAATCACTTACCCCCCCCAAAAAAAAAACTGAGCATACTCCTTCAGGGGAAAAATGGATATTTAGTGAAACAGAGGATTTTTAAGCATTCTTGATGAAAAGACAAGAGCTGAATAGAAAATTTGACTTTCAAATACAAGACCCAAGAGAAGCATGAAAAGATAAATATGAAAGATAAATCATAAAGGACTCAAAAAGGCTAAACTGTTTACCTTTTTATATGTAAAGGTGATAATGTAACTTCTAAGAACTTTATCATTAGTTAGAAGGGTACACAATACCACAGTAATCCAGTGTTTGATAAACTCAAGGATTGAAGTGGGGGGGGGGGGGACAAGAACTCACTATTTGACAAAAATTACTGGGAAAACTGGAAGGCATTTGGCAGAAATCTGGCAAAGACTGGCATCTCACACCATATGCCATGATAACGCCAAAGAAGGATAATTTAAACATAAAGGGTGATATCATAAGTAAATTAGCAGAGCACAGAAAAATTAATCTGTCTGATCTATGGATAGGGTAGAGTTTATGATAAAACAAAAAGCAGAGAGGATGATGTGAAGTAAAATTGATCATTTTGATGAGGTTCGAGAATTGAGGGTAAGAGATCCCCTCTGGTCAGTGTTGCAGATTCCTTGCCAAAGAATTTGCAAACATGAAGTCTGTGGCAAAAGAGGATTTATTTGCACTAAAAAGACAGCTTGCTAAGAAGACAGCTTTCTTAGTGGGCAGGGTCCTGTTTAGGAATTAGTAAAGATGGGTTTACACTGAGAAGAAAATATCTTCACCAGTGGGCAAAATCCTGTTAGGATTAAGCAAAGATTCAGAGTTGCCTTTTATTAGCTTTCTGAGGCTTTCAGGGTTTGCCCAGGCTCCCTTTCCCTGGGAACAGATTGAGGCACTAATCTCCAATTTAACAGAGAGTGATGATTATGCCCCTGGTCAAGATCTCCAATTAAATGAGATTATTTATCATGAATGGGTGTGGCCCCTCCCAGGGTTAAAGACTCAGGAACACCCTTCCCCCCAAAGGGGAACACAGTTTACATCAGGGGCCCCCCAAAGGTTAAAGGGGATACAATTTACATCAATTTTGATTACATTAAATTAAAAGACTTTTGCACAAACAAAACTAATATAGCTAAAACAAGAAAAAAACCAGAAAACTGGGAAAATTATGGCAAGTTTCTCTGATAAAGGCCTCATTTCTAAGATATGTAGAGAACTGAACCAAATTTATAAAAATAAGAGCCATTCTCCAATAATAAATGGCCAAAACATATGAACAGGTAGTTTTTAGAAGAAGAAATCTCCAAAGTCTGATTCTTCTTGTGCAGCAAAATAACTATATGGACATGTATATATATGTTGTATTTAACATATACTTTAACATTTTTAACATGTATTGAACTACCTGCCATCTGGGGAAAGGGGTGGGGAGAAGGAGGGGAAAAGTTGGAACAGAAGGTTTTGCAATTGTCAATGCTGAAAAATTACCCCTGCATATATCTTGTAAATAAAAAGCTATAATTAAAAAAATGAAAAAAAAAGAAGAAATCAAAGCTATCAAGACTCACATGAAAAAATACTCTAAAGCACTATTGATTAGCGAAATGAAAATCAAAACAACTCTGAGATACTATCTCATACCTATCAGATTGGATAATATGACAGAAAAAAAGAGAAATGCTGGAGGAGATGTGGAAAAATTGGGACAATAATGCACTGTTGGTGGAGTTGTGAATTGCTCCAACCTTCTGGAGAATAATTTAGGACTATGCCTGACAATCTAGGTCAAAGGACCTAGCAACACGACTACTAGGTCTATATTCCAAAAAGATCAAAAAAGGGGAAAAGGACCTATATATACAAAGATGTCTATAGCAGCTCTTTTTTCTGGTGGCAAAGAATTAGAAATTGAATGGAAACGCATTGTGAAAAGACTAAACAAGTTTTGGTATATGGTTGTGTCACAATTAACATTTAACAAAAGGGTAAACTTAGACAAATCTCTGAGCAAGATGACATTAATGGGGCATTCTGCTTGTTAATAAATCGGTCCATGGATTGCCATCATTTATGCCAAAGACTCCAAGCAAAGGAACAGTTCCCCTTTTATAGATTTTGGGGAGTAGAGAACAAAAAACAGAGCAGGGTAAGTGCCATGGAAATGAGGCAATATGATTAATTACAGAACTGAAGTTTAGGGAACAACAGGATTGGTTGGAAGTTTGATAATGGGGGCTAGCAATGAGCGAAAGTAAGCAGTGCTTATTATTCAAGTGCCGCTCCAAGGTTTAGAGATACCAGACCAGACCTTTTTGTACCACAAACCAGTCATTCTTGAAGGATGGTGGGGTAAAGATATGAGGCCTTTGGGGTTCATGCACATTCCCTTAGGTCAGTCAAATTCCTAAGGCAGAAGAGCTGGATTTCTAAACTTAACCCATTACAAACCAGCTGAATCGCATAAGGAACTATGACCAAGCATTATACGACAAAATCAATTCATTATAAATAGAATCAATAAAGAAATAATACAGAATCAATCTTAATCTTCTCAGTTGGGATAGAATATTATTTTGCTTTTGTAATGCCAGAGAAATTGAGTCAAGATAGAGATTAGAAATTAGAAATAATTTCTATTTTAATAATTTCTTAAAAGGGAAAGATTTACTGGGACCAAATGGATCCATGGTTTGGTCCCAGGGCTGAATGAGACTATCATCTCTAAGAATCCAGCAAACAATGTGAGTTCTCAATGACATATATACACATGGCTCAGACTCAGGGGGTAGACTGAGGCAAGGGCAGAGTCAGGGTGCTGAGAGTGAGAACTGGACTCTGACAGGGTGGGGTGAGCCTCCAGAGAGGGGAATAACACAATAGGGGGAGGCACCCCAGAGATGGGGAGAGGCATCTGATAAAACAGTGTCTGATATTCTGGATGGGGCGAGGCATTCTGATATTCTAAAACATAAGATCTTTTATCTTTATCAAATATTCTGATAAAGAGGGAGAGGTTTTGCAGGACAATTCTAAACAGAGGCAGAAAACTTAGAGAAACTGAGTCAGGACTGGGTCAGAATAATTAGGGAAACTGAGTCAGGACAATAAAAGAGAACTGTGGCGAAACACTTTAGAAATACTTAAAAGGGATGGTTTCAGAAAAACCTAAAGACCAATGCAGAGTGAAGTGAGAATTCTAGGATTAACTGTGAAAGACTTGGCTATTGTGACCAATACAGTGATCCATGGCGAGTCTAAAGAGCTTGTGATGAAAAATCCTATCTACCTCCAGATAGAGAACACATGAACTCTAAAGCACACTTTTAAACTTTATTTTTTCCTGTTTTCTTTTACAACATGGCTAATATAAAACTGTCTTGCATGACTTTACATGCATAACTGATATCAAATAGTTTGCCTTTTCCAGGTGGGATGAAGAGAATCTGGAACTCAAAATTTTAAAAAATGAAAATTCAATTTTTAATATTCACCTATCATATCCCAAGGACTGTTCTGGGCTCTGGGGATATTAATACAATGAATGAAATGATCCCTACTCCCGAATCCAGTGCATCTTGCTTGCACGTCTTAGGGAGTTGCTGTTTCTGACCTCCATCACTGAGAAGCCGTTCAAAAATGTATGGCATTGGTCATAATTTCCCATATTTTTCCATAAAGCAGAGCCCATGGATATCCCTTGCACCAGAAGACTCCCATATAGTCTCAAACCTGGTGTGTTCATTCTCATCAGTTGGGTAGTAGCAAAGTCAATTGATGAGCTATCAGTTTCCTGAGAAACTCAATGCTTTGATATTGGAGGGAGCCTGAGCTAGGAAGCAGTCAAAGTGGTCCATGAGACTGGCTGATATGGGGAGATAGCTGTCTACAAAGGGTAATTTTCGGGATGCAGATGGTGTCCACTCCCTGTCTGCCAGGTCTCTTTCCCACTGACTGTAAATTGCCCTTATTCACTGCCGTGTTTCAGGTGTGGGATGTGGAATCCACAAGTCGGGCTCCCTGCCCCCTTCTTCCTTTGGCTTTCCTTTTTTTCTGTTTCTGGGCTGAATCAGCAGCAACCATTTCTTTCAGAGCAGAGGGTTGAAGGTGACCTAGGCAAAATCCCTCCAAATTTTTGGTCCCTACCTTGGATTGAGCCCAAGCAGAATACAGCACAGTGCTCCCAACCGTACCTCCATTCTTTAAAAAAACCTGGGTAGAATCTGTCTGACACTTGTTAAAATGCAGCAAGGTCTCTGTAGTAGCTGGGGATCCTATTCTGGACCCCAAGAATCCTCAGGCAAGTCTTGCAACCCCACTGGGGCTGTGGGGACTGAATGGGAAAGAGCACTAAGCTAGGAGATTAAGATTTACTGCCCTCTCCCTTTAATTCATCAGGATTCTTTCTTGCCTGAATTCTCTTATTTGTCTGAAATGGTGGGGGAAGCAGGATGCTGACAAAATTTCTGCAGGAGAACGGTTCCCAATTCGGCCTCGAGGCCCCCCAAAGGGGATTTTAAGAACTCTCTTATTGCCACTCATCACCATCAGAATCAAAGGGATACAAACCTCATCAGACTCACCAGTTCACCTCCTCACAAAAGGAAGGGAACAATCCAATGAAGGAGAAAGGGTAGATGCTGTTGGGTTTTTAACTTGATGGCATTTTAAATTCAACATGGGTTAAGCAGGATTCATCACTTCTCCCCCCAGAGGCAGCTCCCTGCTGCACTTCCACATCACTGTCAAGGACGCCCGCCTTCCAAACCCCGGGGTGGCAAGCTCAGGGGCAGCTTGTGATAGGAGAGCTCTGTCCTCACCTTGCCTGGGCCCAAGATGGCCCCTCCTTGCCAGGCTGTTTCCTGCCCCCCTTCAGTTTCTCTATAATGGCCATCCTCTGCCCCTAGTAGAAGGCGGGCTCCAGAGGGCAGGGAGGCCTGCTTCCCTCCCCGCTAAGCAAGCCTTCAGGCTTAAGAGTCTCTGCTATAGAGGTGCCCATGAAGGGGGAATCCATTGGTTTCAGTCATGGGTTGCCATGGTGACGGGTCTGTTTCCAAGGAAAGGACAAATCCTGTTGGCTCTCATGCTAGCTCCTTATCGGGCCTGTAGAATGAGCCCTCAGCCAGGAGGAGAGATGGGCTTCTTCCCCATTTTCCTCTGAGCAGCCAGGTGGGCACCAACCTAAATCCCCAGTGTTACAAAACAGGAGAGACCCACATATATCCATATGTGCACACATGCAGAAAGACTGCTGACAACTTGACTAAGATGGAAATGTTAACTCCACATGTATACGCTGTATTGAATTGCTGCCTTCTCAGTGAAGCAGGAGGGCAAGGAGGAGGGGAGAGAACTGGGGACTCAAAGTTGTAAAAAGGAAGGTGAATAACAGTATTTACATGTAGCTGGAGGAAAATAAAATAGTAATTTTTAAAAAAGATGAATGTGGCCTAATATTAGAAGTACGACCAGGAGGAAAGATTAAACTTAGCCTTAGTGAGCAGAACTAGGAACAGTGGGGGAAAGTTGCACACGCAGATGCTGTCTCAATGTGCAGAATGATTTCCTTATCCTTGGAGCTGTCCCAAAGCAGAACAGGCTGTGCTGGGAGCTGGGTGCTTTCCTGTCATTGGCGGCCTTCAAACTGAAGCATTCGTTGGGAGATGTGGTAGAGGGGATTCTCATTTAGGTTGGAATAGTGACCTTGGACACCTTTCCAGTTGTGAGATTCTGTGCTTCTGGAGGGGAGGG
The DNA here is from genome assembly GCF_048593235.1 of Sminthopsis crassicaudata. NCBI lineage: Eukaryota > Metazoa > Chordata > Mammalia > Dasyuromorphia > Dasyuridae > Sminthopsis > Sminthopsis crassicaudata. Next base: position 81,810,217 of record NC_133623.1, on the reverse strand, counting down.
AAGAGGGGAAACACAAACTATTATCAAAGTCAATCAATTAATTAACCTGTCTCCAAATCGATCAATTAACCCTTTACTTAAATCAATAAATCCATTACTAAAATACCAATCAATCCATTACCCAAGCCAATTAATTCACATATTAGCAAAATGATCAATTAATCTAAGCTCAATAAATGAACCCATCACTAAAATATATTAATTACCCATCACTAAAATCAATAAATTAATTAACCTATTACTAATATCTAATGTTAACTTAAACATTTCAATAAATAGCAATATCCGGTACATTTACTAAATGTCAACAAAATACCCCATACTGTTTCTCAGTGGCAATTAACAGGTAAAAAACCATTTATTGAGCCCCTGGTTTCTGTTTATGTTCTTTCTTGTACTAGATTCTGGGGCTACAAAGACAAGAAGAAAACAGCCTCTGTCCACAAGTATTTTACATCTCAGGGGAGGACACAAGCAGGTACGTGACCTGGAGTCAGGAGGAGGTGAGTTCAAATCCAGCCTCAGATACTTATTAGCTGTGTAATCCCAGGAAAGTCACTTAAATCCATTTGCCTCCGTTTCCTATATATAAAATGAGCCATAGGAAGAAATGGCAAACTACTTCGATATCTTTGCCAAGAAAACCCCAAAGGGGATCATGAAGAGTTGGATATGAGTGAAACAATTCAACAATTAAAAGAACAAAATGTAAGTTAATGGTGGCGGTGATAGGAGATCCAATTTTGGGGGGAGGGAGATCAAAAAACCTATGAAAGAGGTGGTGATCGGGAAACTAGAAGCAAGAATGGAAAGTTCTTCAGACACAGGAAACTGCTTTTGCAAAGACGTGCAGCTGGGAGCCACCTAGTTGTGTGAAGTTTTGTGTGCTACATGGCAAACAGGCCAATTTTGGTGAATTCTCGAGTACATGAAGGGTAAGAATATCAGACAGGGAAAGATTGGGAAGATAGAGCCAGGTGGTGACTAGTTTTAGAGACAGAGGAGTTTGTATTGGGTAGCCACTGGAGCTCATGGAGCAGGAAATGGGCATGGGCTCTCGGAATATTGCTTTAGGAGCTGAGAGGAAGGTGCATTGAGAAGGGGAAGACTGGAGGCAGGGAGAACCCAATAGGAGGCTATTCTAATATCCCAAGTGAAAAGTGATGAGGATGTACAAAGAAGGGAGATGCAAATGATGTTGTATAGGTGGTAATAACAGGCTTGGCAACTGACTGAATAGGATGAGAGCTGAGGGAAAGTGGAGAGCATGAAGATAGATTCTATCTACAGATAGGAGACAGAGACACAGAGACACAGAGAGACATGGACAGAGATAGAGAGAGATCATCCATTTATGAAGTATATGCCAGGCAGTGTGCTAAGCACTGAGGGCATAAATACCAGCAAGTCAGAGAGGACGGTCCCTGCCCTCCAAGAGCTCGCTCATGGAGTTCAAAATCGCAAGCAACCAGTCATTTCTGCCTCGATTGGCTTTTCCCTTCCTTAGCTGTAGAAGTGAAGGAGCGGGGCCCTACGGGAAGCCTGTGGCCTGAGTCCCATCGGTTCAAATCTGGCCAATTTTGAACTGATTCCGGGTAACGCTGAGACTGGGCCCGGCAATGACTAACATCTGAATTGGCCAAGAGGCAGCGCTCCTCAGGCCTCCTTGTCCGTTCTCATTCTGGACACCAGGGGTCACCAAGAGGCTGCGCTATCTCTTTAAATGCCAATTAGCTGAGCAAAGAGCATTTATTAAGCTCCTAGTGTGTGCAGTCCTAGGCCAAGTGCTAGAGACACCAAAGAAAAAATGAAAAAGTGTTCTTAAGGAGCACACGCCCTATTGCTAGAGATAACACACACTTACACATGAAGATATAAATATATATGTATGTGGATGTACACACACACATACACACTCACACACACACACACACACACACACTCACACACTCACACACACACGCACACACACACACACACTCACACACTCACACACACACATACACACACACACACGCACACACACACACACACTCACACACTCACACACACACGCACACACACACACACACTCACACACTCACACACACACATACACACACACACGCACACACACACACACACTCACACACTCACACACACACTCACACATCTGAAGCATTAAGAAAATGCAAGCTCCGAGGCTGGGGAATCTCTCTGAAACGTGAGGAGATAAGGAGCGAGCACCTGTGGGAGGCTGCATTTCAAGGCACCTTTGAAGGAAAGCAGGAATTCTGCCAAGCTGAGGGGAGTCTGGGACGCCTTCCAGGCAGGGCGAGGAGCGGGGCCAAGCACGCTCTTGTCATTGCCAGAGCGGGTGAAGGACAGCAGTCTGGATTCCCTGTGAATTGGATGGACGTGAGACAGAGTTGGGCAAGGCCTCAGTCTCCCTTCCAGAGACACGCAAGTCCGGCGGCCAGACGGAAGTCGGGGGGCCGAGGCCGGCCGGGGGTGCGGCGGATGCCCTTGGCATCTCTGAGGAGCCCGACGACTCTGAGGCGCCCGCTTCGCCCGCTTTCACGGCTGGGGAAACACATGGTTCTCAGCTGCCATCGTGCCAGGGGAAGTCTTCCCGTGCTGGGGGGGGACACCCCCCCCCGACTCCCCGGTGGGATCTGAACCCTGCCAGAGAGGGTCCGAAGTACAGCCGCGGTGAATGAAGTGGCATCGTGAGGAACAGGAAGGCTTCTTTGGCGGGACTGGGGAGCATGGGAAAGAGACTTGTACAGCAGAAGGCGAAAGATGGAGGCTGGGGCCACATTTCCATTGCCTTCCATGCCAGAGAGGAGCTGGAATTGCATTGGAGACCAGGGTTTCTTCCATTTCTCGGTTTCTCTGATGAACCTTTGGCAGGGGGGATCCCCCTCTCAGAAAGCTTTGAACTATTATATATTCATGTGACTATTTAGGCATGATAAAATAGATACAAAATCTATAATCCAACTAAAATAACAAGCAATAAATGTATATAAGATAAATATGATCTAAACCGCAGAACTCACACAGATGACAAAGCGGACCAGATAACTTGAACAACAGTCATCCACACCGTTGGGACTCACTGCTAGGCACCAGGCACCTGTCCCAGGCACACTGGGAACCGGCAGAGCTCGCTGACCTGGGGCAGGATGGGATCTCAGCCTTAGAGTGTCCTTCGGGAGCCCCAGGCGGCTCCCCGTGGAGGGGAAAGAGGCAGAAGAAAACAGGGAGGCGGCTTAGGATGTTGTTGAGTAGAGGAGGCACGGTGCGGGCCAGAAGCATCCTGGGAGAGCAGAAAAGGGCAAGAGTTGCTGTGCTCCAAGAGGAGTGAGGGCCGGCCCCTGACTGAGGACTGTGGCAGAGAGAGGCAGATGGCGGCAGGGAGAGGAGACAGAAGCAGCCAGAGAGGGACGGAAAAGCCCCCAGTGGGGCCGTGAGAAACACAGGCTTGAATCTCTGTACTTGGAAGTTTAGTGTTAGTTCTCCCCTCCCCGCTGCAGATGGAATTCTTACACCCCACATGGGCCGTCCTGAGCCCCCCGAGGCCTCAACGTCCTGACAAGCTGAAAGAACTAGGGCCTGCTGCTGCCTGACAGTGAGCCCTCAGAGTGGTAACTTTTCTTGCCTCCTTTTTAGAACAGAAATTCCTTTATTATGACAAACACATCAAGAAGCACGGTGACGTCTCTGTCTTGTTTCTATGCATATGTGGCCCCGACGCCCCTCACGGGCTGGCCCCCTGTTCTGGTGGGGTGCGCTCGCCGGCTAGCAAGGAACGCTCATAGAGCTTCATTATTTGGGCTGCCCTGTTTTTCCCTGGCCTGGGCACTTCGAGAGGGAACGGAAAGTGTCTTATGCTGGGCCAGGAGGCAGCCAGCATGTTGCCTCGCTTGCTTAGCGGGGAGGGAAGCAAGGCCTCCCTGCCCTCCGAGAGACCACCTTCTACTAGGGGCAGAGGATGGCCATTATAGAGAAACTGAAGGGGGAGCAGGAAACAGCCTGGCAAGGAGGGGCCATCTTGGGCCCAGGCAAGGTGAGGACAGAGCTCTCCTATCACAAGCTGCCCCTGAGCTTGCCACCCCGGGGTTTGGAAGGCGGGTGTCCTTGACAGTGATGTGGAAGTGCAGCAGGGAGCTGCCTCTGGGGGGAGAAGTGATGAATCCTGCTTAACCCATGTTGAATTTAAAATGCCATCAAGTTAAAAACCCAACAGCATCTACCCTTTCTCCTTCATTGGATTGTTCCCTTCCTTTTGTGAGGAGGTGAACTGGTGAGTCTGATGAGGTTTGTATCCCCTCAATTCCTGGTGGTGATGAGTGGCAATAAGAGAGTTGTTAAAATCCCCTTTTGGTCGGCCCACAGGTTCAAAGTGAAAGAATTTACTTATCCCAAAATATTAGTTGGCAAAAATGAAAGTTTATTGTTGGATAGAAACCAGTTTGCTAAGAGACTTCTATAGTGGCAAAGTCCTATTAGGGAAATGGAGGCTGGCATTGAGAAGAGAATGCCTTCTCAGCAGGCAGAGGGTCCTCGCAGGCAGCTATGCCAAGGAAAGGTCCCTTGGCCTGTCATGATCCTGCTTTGGCCCTCTGCAAGGAGGGAGTCCAGAAACTGCCCTTTAAAAGGAGTCTTGAGGCTTCAGGACTCAGGTTCCCAGGCTTAGATTCTTTTTTTTTTTTTTTTTTTTTAGATAAGCATTTTTATTTTTTTATTCCTTTTAAATTATTTTTATTAATTATATGATTATATTTTTGACAGTACATGTGAATGGGTATTTTTTTTACATTATCCCTTGTATTCATTTTTCCAAATTTTCCCCTCCTTCCCTCTACTCCCTCCCCTAGATGAAAGGCAATCCCATACATATTTAATGTTACAGTATAACCTAGATACACTATATGTGTGTAAAACCAAATTTCTTGTTGCACGGTAAGATTTGGATTCCGAAGGTATAAGTAAGCTGGGTAGATAGACAGTAGTGCTAACAGTTTACATTCAATTCCCAGTGTTCTTTCTCTGGGTGTAGTTGTTTCTGTCCTTCATTGATGAACTGGAAGTGAATTAGCTCTTCTCTATGTTGAAGATTTCCACTTCCATCAGAATACATCCTCATACAGTGTCGTTGTTGAAGTGTACAGTGATCTTCTGGTCCTGCTCATTTCACTCAGCATCAGTCCATGTAAGTCTCTCCAAACCTTTCTGAATTCATGCTGCTGGTCATTTCTTACAGAGCAATACTATTCCATAAAATTCATATACCATCATTTCCCCAACCATTCTCCAACTGATGGACATCCGTTCATTCTCCAGTTTCTAGCTACAGCAAAAAGAGCTGCCACAAACATTTTGGCACTACAGGTCCTTTCCCTTCTTTAGTATTTCTTTGGGGTATAAGCCCAGTAGTAGCACTGCTGAGTGAAAGGGTATGCACAGTTTGATAACTTTTTGGGCATAGTTCCAGATTGCTCTCCAGAATGGCTGGATTCTTTCACAATTCCACCAACAACGTATCAGTGTCCCAGTTTCCCCGCATCCCCTCCAACATTCATCATTATTTTTTTCTGTCATCTTAGCCAATCTGACAGGTGTGTAGTGGTAGCTCAGAGTTGTCTTAATTTGCATTTCTCTGATCAGTAGTGATTTGGAACACTCTTTCATATGAGGGGAAATAGTTTCAATTTCATCATCTGAGAATTGTCTGTTCATATCCTTTGTCCATTTATCAATTGGAGAATGGCTTGATTTCTTATAAATTGAAAAAAAAGTAAAATATAAAAAAAAAAGCCCAGCACATTTGAATACTCAATTGTAAATGCCCCATCAATAGTTGATGATGTAGACCTAAAGTAAAAATTTTTTAAATTTTTTTTATTTATAATTTTTTTCACAGTATATATGTATGAGTAATTTTTTAAATAATATTATCCCTTGTATTCATTTTTCCAAATTATCCCCTCCCTCCCTCTACTCCCTCCCCTTGATGACAGGCAATCCCATACATTTTATATGTGTTACAATATAACCTAGATACAATATATGTGTGTGAATCCAATTTTCTTGTTGCACGTTAAATATTAGATTCCTAAGGTATAAGTAACCTGGGTAGATAGACAGTAGTGCTAACAGTTTACATTCACTTCCAGGCTTAGATTCTTATCAATTTCCATCCCAGATCTCCTATTGGAATTAATGGCACTTCAAAGGGGTGCTTTTTGACCAGGATTTCTAATTGAATCAAAGGCTCTGGCATCCCCTAGAGATAACTTATCTGGGGGGCGATATGCCTTCCCCAGGAGGGGCTGAGACTCCAAAAGGGATCACAGATCAAAAGGAAACAGTCTCAGAATGATAATCTTAGAGGGAACACAGTTTCAATAAAGGGAACACAGTTTCACAGGGATAGTCTTAAAGGGAACACAGTTTCCCTTAAAGAGAACAGTTTCCCTCCCACTTCAGGCCCTCACATGGAGCACTGATGATGCTAAACTGTGTGGGAGGCTGTTTCAAGGTACAGGGTACATGATAATCTCCCTTGAACTACTAGGCTAATATGTCTCAAATTCCCTTCTATATTAATATATATATATATACATATATATATATATATATATGAATTCCCCTATATTCTATTAGCAATCATGTATTCAGGATACATATTCTTATATTTTTCTCAATATCCATATATGTGATAATTCCCATATGAGGAATCATATTCTATCTGTACTCATATACATGAATACCCATGTATTCTCTCTCTTCCTTTGTGAATACTCCTTCACCCTATAATCTCAATCTCATGAGTATTCATAATCTCTTTACATATTTATATATATATGTCAGTATTCATTTACTCTCTTTTATGATTTCCTGTAAGATAATGTCTAGCTTCTTTTTTTTCATCACGGCTTTCAGGAAGTTCAGTAATCCTTAGATTGTCTCTCCTAGATCTATTTTCCAGATCAGTTGTTTTTCCTAGGAGATATATCATATTTTCTTCTTTTTTTTCTTTTTTTTGTTTGTGTTTAACTAATAATTGACGTCTTATCGAATCATTCACTCCCATTTGTTCACTTATAATTTTTAGTGCATTATTTCCTTCAGTTACCTTTTTTTTAGCTCCTTTTGCAATTGGTCAATTGAATTTTTGTTCATTGCATTCTTTTTCCACTTCACAAATTTTGTTTTTCAGTGAATTGGTGCCTTTTTCATATTTATTTTGTGGGGCATTATATGCTTTTTCCATTCCTTCTTGCAATAATCTCATTCCATCTCCCCATTTTTCTTCTAACTCTTTTAAGATCCTTTATGCAATATTCCAAGGAAGCCTTGTGAAATGGAGACCAGCTCATGTCTCCCTTTGGGGCTTCATCTGGTATTGCTTTGCCTTTAGGAACCTCAGGATTTGAGGTCTGTTCTCTCTCTCCATAAAAGCTGTCTGTGATGAGAGTTATTTTTGTTTTTTATTCATTTTTAAAAGGCTTGAGGTCTGTTCAATGCAAAAGAGTGGCAGCTGCTTTAATTTGCCTTGGGGCAGTTCTGCTGATTGATTTCCAGTGCTAGGTAATGGCCACTAGGTCCAGCATTTGTCCAGGGCTCAGTGGTTTATAATTTGTCTTTTATAAAAGGCAAATCTGCAAACCACCTGCAGCCTAAGAGGCTCACAGAAGTTTCCCAGGTGCATGGACGCTTCAACGCTCTGACTCCTGGCCCCAGCTCCTTGCCCAGCTCCTTGCCCGGTTCTCCCTGTGTTGCGGTCTGTGCTCAGCAGACTGTCCCCCTGCCCCATTTGAAACAGACCTGTTCTGAAGTTCTTCCAAGGTATCTTCTTCTGGGAATGTGTTGGACTCCAAATATTTGTGGATTCTTTGATTTTAAAATCAGTTGAGGGGCTTAATCTGCTGTTGGTTTGAGAGAAGATCAGAGGAGGTCACAGAGAGCCATGTCTGCTCTCTGCTATCTTGAACCCTGGCCATCTCTCGACTACCATTGGTGCACCAAGAAAGTGGACCCAAAGTCTTTGTAAATCTTAACATCTCCGGCATGCACGCCTTTCCGTTCTCTGACAGTCTTCATTTATTCTCAGTCCATATATGTGTGTGTGTGTGTGTGTGTGTGTGTGTGTGTGTGTGTATGTGTGTGTGTGTCATCAAAATTTCTCACACAGGAAGAGATGCAGTAGAAATACTCATAGGAATATAGTGAAGATATATGAGAATTCACATATATTATGTGGACATATATATGGAGGGGAATATGAGAACTTATAAACATGAAAAGAGAATATATATATATATGAATAGAAAATGGTAATGATGATATAGAATTATGAATTATATTCATTTATCCATTTTGGAGAAAGAGTCACAGAAGTCAAAAGAAGAGACCTGGCCAAAGACCCCCAGCCTTTATCACAGCAAAGTGGCAGGAAGTAGCAGCAGCAGGCCTTGAGCCCAGCTCTAGCTGGCATGCCAGCTTATCTGCCTGACCTATTGGCACTTCCTTCCTCCGTCAGCTAAGCTAGATGGGCCCAAGATCCCTTCAAAGGCCCTCCCCAGCAGTAGCTTCCTGCACTGAGATTTGAGCAAGTTACCCATAGGGCTAAGGGTTGAGGGGGGGGAAGGGAGGACTCCATTCATGATAGTAGGATTCAGTGAAGGGCAAAAGCAGCCCCTGGGCTTTGAACCAGCTTAGGAAACACACCGCTAAGGCAGGGTGAGCTGAAACAAATCCCATGGCTTCCATAAATGGATTTCTTCCTTGTCTGAAATAAGAGGTAGGACCTCACCAGCTCCACTCATAGCCCTACTTGGATATTTCCTGGGATATGGAAGTTGAAGTATAGGCAAGGTTCTTACAGCCAAATGGGGGAAAAGCAGAGTCTTTGACAAAGTAAATGTGGTTGTAATAGCAGAGCTGGTCAGAGAGGGCAAGTTTTGGGGACAAGGGGATCCAGAATGGCTTGTTGGAGTTGGATTTTTATGTTTAGGAAAGAAGGTAGAGGTGGACAGAAAAGAGGAGAGAATTGCAGGCTCGGCAAAGGGACCTGCTTGGACTCCAGAAGGGTGCTATGGGAATTAGGGGGTACACACTAAGCTCTTGACCAGAGTTTATGTGCGTTTCCTTTCCCAACAGGCCTAACTGGTTCTGCCATTTCAGAGGAGAGGGGGGTTCTTCTCCAAGCTGCAGAGGTCAGTCTCCTGGCCATCAATCACTAAGACTGTCTCCCCTGCTGCATTCAGCCTGAAGGGCAAGAAGATCAAGTCAGAGGCAGGAGCTAAATCTAACCCTTTGACAAAATCAGGCCAGGAGCATAAGATAGTCCCTTCACCAGGGGCACCGGAAGCACTTCAACCACAGGCCCAGAGACTAGCCACTTAATTCCTTAATTTATTTGAACAGACACTGAGGTTCATATAAATCTAAGAGAAAGCATTACAGAAGAATATGTGGTCTGCATTAAGAAAGAGGAGGTATGAATCGAAGATACACACAAACCAAAGCAATCATTTCATAAAAAATTTTAACAAACTTCAATTATTTATCACAGTGAGAGCACCAAGGAGTCCCAGAAATGCCTTATGGAACATCTGACTGACACAGGAAGTGAAAGGATGTTTCATACAAGAGTAAAAGAACATCTTAGAGAAAAGGATGGTGGGAGATTCAGGCACATCTCCTCATAGATGAGTGTTCCTATGTTTTGTGTGTATACTGACATATGTGAGTTCTCACATATTAAGAGTCCTGATCTGTTTTCCTTTTTCAGTCATTTTTTCAGTCACGTCTGACTCTTTGGAACCTTATTTGGCATTTTCTTGGAAAAGATACTAGAGTACTTTGCCATTTCCTTCTCCATACACAAATATATCCTCAACTTAGTTTTAAAAGGAAGAAGGAGTAGATCAAAGGTGCTACATAAATAACATTTTAAATGCATGGTATGGTGGGATCAGATGGTCTGGCTTTAAATCATGGGGCTTCAATTAACTCATTCCGTGGCTTCTTTGGACCTCAGTTTTCCATGCAATGGGCAGATTAACACACAAACATATATGTATGTCCATATATAGTGTGTGTATAGATTACATTGTATTTATGTATAGCTCCTTGCAGCTTTAAATCCTGTATTAGGCATCTGTAATTGGAAGACAGGAAATGAGGGACCCAAAAGGCCAGGCACCTTCCTCAATGTCATATTACCACCACACGTTGAGTACCTGATTTATGCAGGATATTGTATAAGAAAGACTTAGGTCACTGTACCACGGAGTTGGAAGTGGATTGGACCCGGGAGATCATGCTGTGTGGCTCCTCATTTTGCAGATGGGAAAGCTGAGATCCAAGGGGGATTCATAGCCAATCACCAAAGCAGGACATGGGAGAGACAGTATTCAAGCCTAGTGTTCCTCTATGCTGGATCCTTAACATCAGGCTGCAAATAGGAAATATCTTTTCGAAATGCTTTGATAGAATCTTAACAATTAGACAGTAATACAAAAGATGTTATTGCAATAGAGCACAACTCCGGTCTTGTTCTACCCAAATGGAAATGTTCAGAGTGTGGACTAGCAATGGATGGATTGTGTATCATCTGAAAACCAGCCTAGCTATGTAGTGTCTCATCAGTGAGTTACTGTTCCAGAAATAATTCTTTTCACCCTCTTCTTCAGGCACTCTCTTTGGCTTTCCCTGTCCCTGGAATGCTCTCTCTTTCTCTTCATCTCCACCTCCTGGCTTCCTAGGCTACCTTCAAGTCCCAGCTAGGTGGCTCAGGACAGCTAGGTGGCGCTGCAGTGGATAAAGTGCTGGGCCTGGAGTCAGGAAGATTCTTCTTCTTGAGTTCAAATCTGACCTGAGACACTCACCAGCTAGGTGATCTTGGGCAAGTCACTTCACCCTCAGTTGCTGATCTATAAAATGACTTGGAGAGGGAAAGGGAAAACTACTCCAGTATTTCTGCCAAGAAAACCCAAATGGGGTCGTGAAGAGTCAGAAATGACTGAAAAACCACTGAATAATTGTAGAGGGCTGAAACTCCAAAAAGGTGTGCTAGAATCAGACAACAGAGCACTTAAGGCTAGTTACCTATTATTCAATGTGAGACAATGACTCTATTAGCATGTTTGGATAATGGCTCTTCTCACCTTTGGCGTTTGCTTTATGTTTGGTGTTAAGATAATCATAGGCAAAGATTACAGAGGTGGGGGAGGCCAGAGTCACTTGGAGGCAGGACAAGGAGGAGAGAGTTTGGTGACTCTGGACTCCAGAATCCAGGATTCTGCTTGCCTGCCTCCTTCACTTCTCCCCCTAAAGACCAAGGACTTTAATTCATCCTGACTCTGGCTGACCCCGAGGCCCTCCAGGGAGCTAGCCCATACTCTATGAAACCTCACCTTCTCCCAGAAGCCTTTTCTATCACTCCTAACTCCTGTACCGTTTTCCCTGTTATTTCCCTGTTTTTCCTGTTTGTACACATTTGTTTGTCATCTCCCCCATTCACTGGTAAGCTCTGCTTTTTATTCTCAGTACCTAGAATAATGCCTGTAGCATAGTAGGTGCTTAATAAATGCTTACTGATTGAATGGCCATGTTCCAGAGATAAATTATCATTTCAGGAATTCATGGAGAACTTTCTACTAAGTTGTGGAGAAAATGAATCTATATCACAAGGGAGTGGAGGCTTGGGGTTAGAGAGGGAGCATAGACCAATGAAATCTGGGAGAGTATCTGCTCTAACATTTCCATTTGAAAAAAAAAAGGAAACTGAGGAGAAGGCAAATCAAATCAATCACAATGAGAATCCAGATCTCCTGACTCCTAAACCTTTACTTTTTTCCCCAATCTTGCATTGTAATGCCCTGTAATGCCCATGGAACACATTTTATTTTGACAACAGTAGGAATGTTTTTTTTTCAAGAATTACAACTGCATATCCCAAGCTTGAGTAAGAAATAAAGACACAAAAGGAAAGAGAATTCAACATCCATTTATGGCCAATGACGCTTTCTGCTGAAGTCTGCATTTACTGATATTAGATACTGCATTTTAACTTGAAAGTAGACACTTCTAAGATTGCTTTCCCTCTTCTGGGTCTCGATTTCCTCCTATGTAAAATAAGACATCTGGATTAAATGCTCTCTAATATTCCTACCATCTCTGCTATTCTGTGGTTCACAGTGCCAAGCACTGTGCTAAACACTTTACAAATATTATCTCATTTAATAATAGCTAAAATTTATATAATACTTACTATATACTAGATACCATGCTTTACAAACACGTTACAAATATCTAATTTGATCCTCATAAAAACTTTGGGAGGTAGATGCTATTATTGCCCCTATTTTACAGATGAGGAAACTGAGGCAAGGAGACATTTGAACTCAGGTCTTCCTGACTTTGAGTGACAGTAGAGATTGGAAGGGCCCATTGTGCTATAGTAGAAGGGATCCCAAAGATTTGAACAGGACTAAATAACAGTTTTCTGATTCCAGGCTCATTGATTTCTGCACAATGGAATCACCTCAGGGATGTTCCTGCTAATATTTGCTGAATTTCATTGAACAGCACTCTTGCTGCTCAGGTAGAGTCCTCAAAAGCGGGATTACTTTTGATTCTTATAGGTGTAGATTGTTATACTGTATGAGAAGTGTCTCCTCGTTTGTATTGTCCAGAGGTGTTTGTGGTGCATTTTCCCCCTCGGATAAAGTCATCTCCCAAGTAGGACTCCAGGACTTGGAAGGCTTAAAAACAGAGATTGTAACCATTAGGTATCTCAAGAAGAACATCAATAATGGGAGATAAATTAAAATGAATAAATTTATTAATAAATAAATAACTTAAATTAATTTTTTCCTCTCGCCATATTTCGATTATCTGTAGATCTATATTATAGTAATAAAAAACTACCATAAGGAAATTTGTGGCTTTTGAACAGGAATGGAAGCTCATTTTTCCACTGGAGAGGCAAAGGTGGAGAACAAAGAGCCTTTATCTGAGTTTTGGAAGGAGAAGGCATTCATTTTAGTTTATCCTCATGCCATTTTCCTGGGATTTCCAGTAAGTCACTTTCCCCATCAGAGATTCAAGTCCTCCTTGTTTCACAGAAGGGACAGACTAAGTCATGAACTGCAAACATAAATCATGACTGACTTTCAAAGCCTGCTTGTCACTTCGTAAACGATGCTTTTTCTCCCGGGGCAAAAAGAGAAACATTTTCTTTGGTCCTACAAATATAGAAAAATTGAAAATTCTCTTGGAAAACCCCTTAAATTACAGATATGTAGGAAGAGGATTTTCAACACAGGCTCCACTCATTTCCCAGAAAATGATCAAGAGACACATTGTTATTCATCATTCAGTCATGTTCAACTCTTCCTCTCCTCATGGACCACAGCATGTTAGGCCCTTCAATCCTCCACCATCTCTCTTTTTGAACTCAGATCCTCCTGACTCCAGGGCCAATACTCTACCCACTGTGTCATCTAGCTGCCCCTTCCACTATCTCTCAAAGTCTATCCAGGCTCATGTTCATTGCTTCCATAACTATCCACTTCATCTTCTACTGTACCATTTCTTTTAGCCTTCAAGCTGTCCCAACATCAGGGGCTTTTTCCAGTGTATACTGTCTTCTCATTATGCGACTAAGGCATCTAAGCTTGAGCTTCAACTTTAGTATTTTATAACCAGTTAATTTCATTAAATATTGGCTAATTTGATTTTCTCACCATCCAAGGGACTCTCAAAAGTCTTCTCCAGCACCACAATTCAATAGAGTTCATTCTGGGGCACTCAGATTTCCTTAGAATCCATCTCTCATGACCACATATTATTTGCTAGAAAAATCATAGAGTTGATTCTATAGACCTTTGTCAGCAAGGTGATGTATCTGCTTTTCAGTATGCTGTCCAGATTTTTGCCAGAGCTTTTCTCTCAGTTCTCAGAAGAAATGCAAACCATCAGCAACCATCTAAAAAGGTTCCAAATCACCAAGAAAAATGAAAACTAAAATAATACTGTTTCATCTCATACCTCAAATGGCAAAAATGAGAGCCAATATATCTAGCTAGGTAAATAGCTAAGTATACACATACATATACATACATGTACACACATGTATATACCCAGAAATACAGGGGATATATGTGTGTGTGTATTATATATGTGAACTTTTGAGTTGTCCATTGATATAGGAATTTTTTATTCAAATACTATATGACTTTTTTAAAAGGGTTAACTTTGGTAAAAATGGGGGACAGGAAAGGAGTGGGATGGTTGTCTGTATGTGTCTGGGAGGAGCTTTTATGTTTGAGTTAGCTAGGCATAGTGGACACAGTACTGTGTCTGCAGTCAAGAAGACACGGCTTTATCTAAAAGTTATCAAACTGCATACCCTTTGACCCAGCAGTGTTACTACTGGGCTTATATCCCAAAGAGATCTTAAAGAAGGGAAAGGGACCTGTATGTGCAAGAACGTTTGTGGCAGCCCTCTTTGTGGTGGCCAGAAACTGGAAACTGAGTGGATGCCCATCAAATGGAGAATGGTTGGGTAAATTATGGCATATGAAGGTTATGGAATATTATTGTTCTGTAAGAAATGACCAGCAGGATGATTTCAGAAAAGGCCTGGAGAGACTGACATGAACTGATGCTGAGTGAAATGAGCAGGACCAGGAGATCATTGTACACAGCAACAACAATACTATGTGATGATCAATTCTGATGGTTGTGGCCATTTTCAACAATGAGAGGATCCAAATCAGTCCCAATTGATCCGTAGTGAACAGAACCAGCTACACCCAGAGAAAGAACATTGGGAAATGAGTATGGACCAGAACATAGCATTTCCACTCTTTCTGTTGTTGGTTGCTTGCATTTTTATTTTTCTTCCCAGTTTATTTTTACCTTCTGAATCAGATTTTTCTTGTGCAACAGGAGAACTGTATAAATATGTACACATATATTGTATTTAACATGTACTTTAACACATTTAACATGTATGAGACTGCCTGCCATCTAGGGGAAAGGGTGGGAGGGGAAAAGTTAGAACAGAAGTTTTTGCAAGGGTCAATGTTGAAAAATTGCTCATGCATATGTTTTGTCAATAAAAAGCTATAATAATAATAAAAAAAGAAGACATGAGTTTAAATCTGGTTTCAGACACTCACTAGGGGTGTGACCTTGGACAAGTCACTTAGCTTAGCTGCCTCAGTTTCTTCTATTATAAAATGGGGATAATAACAGCACCTACTTTGCCATGTTGTTGTGAGGATCAAATGAAATATTTACAAAGCACTTAGCATAGTGCCTGGCATATAGAAAATACTTAATATTTATTCCTTAGAATCTCCAAAGTTGAAGAAACCTTAGAGGTCAACTAGTCTAATTCTTACCTGAACATTGATTTCATCTACAATATTCCCAAGTCACTGCCTGAGGCTTCTCATTCCATTTCTGAATGGCTCTAATTACATTTTCTTAAGTGGAGTTGAAATCAGCCTCACTGTAATTTACAGACTTAAATATGGAAGGGATCTTAGAGATCGTAATCTAGTTTACAATTGAGGACCCTGAGATTCACAGACATTCAGTGACTCGTCCACGTTCTCATAGGAAGTAAGATGTAAAACCATGTACAAAGCAAGTCCTCAAATTCCCCCATCCAGCCCTCTCTTTACTGGATGACCTTTGAACTTTTGTTTCTGATTTTGCCTTATGGAGCCAAGAAAAAGTTCAAAGTCTCTTGTGCCAAAAAAACAAACAAAAAGCCAGATGACACTATGATGGTGCCTTAAGGCTTGTAAAACACCTCCCATATCTCCTTGGATCCTCACGTACCTGAGGTAAGTGGTGTTATACTATTTGGAATGGGAAAACTGAAGTTCCGAAACGACCTCCAGGGTCAATGGACAATCCTTCAAAGACTTAAAGGTAATAGTCATGGTTCCACTCCCCATCTGTAGAGTGCTTCTCCAGAGAAGGATGTCTTTCTGGAACTCCTCCACTTTATCATCATCCTTCTGAAACATAAGTGTCTAGAACTAAACCCAGTCCCCAGCCCCCACGGAGCTTCCACAATGCCTAGTGCTAGCTATGGCGGCCTTTGCCTTAGACGCCACCTCTGGGAATGCAGTCCAAGAACTCATTGCCTTTTTTGGTATGCTTTAGTGAGAGACAGCAAAAAGAGCGCTGATGAAATCAGCCAAAAAGCAGTCATGTCTCAGCTCAACATTGTTTATGGATTCGAGGAGAGCACTTTGTGAACCTCAGTGCTATGCCATGGGGGTAAAAAGGTTGTAAGCGAAGGGCTAGATGGATAAACTGGCTCTTTTCTCTTGTTCTGCTTCTATAAAAGCATAAGGATAAATGTATTCTCATATAACTATAGCTCATATAAAGGTGCTACCATGAATTCAGTATATACATATTTATATGTGGGTCTATATTCTCTCATATTCATATACAGGAATATTTACATATTGGAGCAGCTAGGAGATACAGTAGCTAGAGTGCTAGGCCTGCAAGCAGGAAGACCTGAATTCAAATCCAGTCTCTGACAGTTAGTAGCTGTGTGACTCTGGGCAAGTCACTTTATCCTATCTTCCTTAATTTCCTCATCTGTAAAATAAGCTGAAGAAGGAAATGGCGAACCACTGCGATAGCTTTGCCAAGAAAAACCCCAAATGGAATCAGAAAGAGTCAAACACGACCAAACAACACCAATCTTAAGTCTATGAACCTATGAAAATACCTCCTTACCTGTCCCATAGAATTGTTTTGAGGAGCAAATGAGATGCTAACCCTCACTAACAGAAAGTTGATTTTCTCTCTTCAAATTTTCCTAGAATTCTTTCTCTCTTAGTTTGTCCTCTCCTTTCCACTTCACACCAAAGATCATTAGCAAGAAATCGTCTCCTTGTTGGGGTTCGGAAGGGTAATCTTCTCCCCAGCCACCCAAAAGCTGTTCTTTGGGGGATCCTCTTCTTCTGCTTGATATGAGATAGTTAGCTTCTTAATGTAATCCCTAAAGTTCTTACCTTAAATTCAGAGAGAACTAGTGCAGCTCTGTCATGGGCTGGCCTCGGCCAGACCTGCCTTTTCTCACGTCTACAGTCTCGGCAGCCAGCTTTACAGATAGAGCTTTCTGCCTGCCTTGGGGATCTTTAATGTTGGTCAGGTTCTGCCTGTGACATAAGCTATGGTTCCATAGGTACAATTTTCCTTTCTGTGAAAAGTTAACGTTGTTTCCTAGGCTTTTGTCCTTATACGAGCCACAGTCCACCTCCCCTATACTTACATTGATACTCTAATCACTGTCTAGAGTCTGGTGAATTCTGCCTGCCAAATTTCTCAACAGACCAGAAACTTCTGCTCTCACTCAAAGAGGGCCAGCTGTGGAACTGAACTGTTAAACCAAATGATTTCCAAATTTCCTCCTTGCTCTGACTGTCTGTGTCCTAACTCTATGGCATAGTCCTTCCGAGTTCTGCCATTCTGGGTTGTGTTCCCATGCTTTATATTCTGATGGCCCTGCCAGTTCTGATATTCTGTGATCCTTCGTTATTGGCCCTGAACTTCAGTATCCTTGGATGGCATTTTGCTTGACCCCGCAGACTATCCCCACCCACCTTGAGACCCCTCCACCGAATTGATCCTAGGGGCCAGAGGGACTCTAAAAAATGGGTTTCTTGTCTACTCAGAAGAAGGAAGGGAAGCCGACACTCCAAGCTGACAGCTGGAGTGAAAACAGATTTCTGCCTAAGGAGCAAAGGTCTAAGTTTGAGCTGGGCAATAAATAGAATTTGATTTCAGGGAGGACTTAAGCCTTGGATTCCCAAGCAGGACATTACTACGGGATGAATAGTCAAGAATGCAGCATGAAGCCAAGGGATTTGGCAGGAAAACAGATGACTCAGAGATGGCAGAACTACAGGCCTGGGAAAGAGAGTGGCTGTCAGATCTGTAGACTTCCCAAGATGGAGGGTCCTTGAAGTGGAAGAAGCTTAGATATCCTTTAGTCCAATTTTCTCATTTTATAGGTAATGAAATTGAGTCCCCAAAAGGGGAGGGTACTAAGGACCTGAACAATGGTGGGAATTCAGGATCTCTAATTCCAAATTTGAGGTCAGCTCAAGCACCAGGCTCGGAACCAGGAAGGCTCATCTTTGTGAGCACAGATCCTGCCTCAGACACTTACTAGTTGTGTGACTCTGGGCAAGTCATTTCACCCTTTTACCTCAATTTCTCATCTGTCAAAGAATCTAGGAAAGAAAATGGCAAACCATTCTCAGGTCTTTGCCAAGAAAATCCCCAAACACAGTCATAGACAGCTGAAATAATGAACAAGACAACAACAACATTCCAAATTGAGTTCACTTTCCACTATCATAGTGATCAAAGAGAACCCATTTAAGCCAGTATTTCACTTTTCACCCAATTCCCTTAATGGCAGACTACACTGAAATCACTTTGGGCCTTACCCCAGTGTTCACCAGCCACGCCTCCATTGAAAAGTAGTGGAATGTAGTGGAGCAAGTACTGGTCTTGCAGTCAGGAAAACTTGAATTTCAATCTTTCTTCATACATTCACTGCATGCCCACATGCAAGTCAGTTGATTTCTCTGAGTCTCAGTCTCCTTATTTGTAAAATAGGAATAATAATAATAAACACTGCCCTTACAGGATTGTTGGGAGTGGCTGGTAGTAGGTAGAGTGCAGGGCCTAAAACCAGGAAAACTCATCATCCTGTGCTCAAATCTTAACACAGACACTGGGTGACTTTGGGCAAGTCACTCCGCCCTGTTTGGCTCAGTTTCCTCATCTGTAAAATGAGCTGGAGAAGGAAATGGCAAACCACTATGCTATCTCTGCCAAGAAAACCCCAAATGGGATCACAGAGAGTCAGACATGACTGAACAACAAGGGAAATGCATTTGGAAGTCATTCTCTACAATTTATAGTCTTTTTAAAAATAGCTTTTTATTCTCAAAATACATGCAAAGATAGTTTTTAACATTTACCCTTACAAAACCTTATGTTCCAAAAATGTTTTCCCTCCCTTCCTCCCATCTTCCTCTCCTAAGACAGCAAGCAATCCAATATAGGTTAGACGTGCCATTCTTCTTTACATATTTCCACATTTAACAGGCTCCATAAGAAAAATCAGATCAAAAAGGAAAGAAAAGGAGAAAGAAAACACAAAAAAAAGCAAATAACAAGAAAAAAGGTGAAAATACTATTATGATTTCCAGTTCCTACAATCTTCTCTCTGGATACAGATGGCTCTCTCCATCATGTCTATTGGAAATGGCCTGAATCACCTCATTGTTGAAAAGAGCCACGTCCATCAGAGTTGATCCTCACATAATCTTGTTGTTGCCGAGTACAATGTTCTCTTGGTCTACTCAGCATCCGTTCATGTAAGTCTCTCCAGGTCTTTTTGAAATCAGTCTGCTGGTCGTACAACTTATAGTCTTAGAGAATTAATCAGAGTATTGAGAAGTTGAAAGATTTACCCAGCTAAGGAGGTGTCAGAAAGAGAACTTGAGCCCAGGTCTTCTGTGCTGTTTCTGGGAAATTGAGGCATAAAGGTTCAATGACTCACCCCATAGTCTGAGAGCCAGTTAGAATCTGACTGGACTACTTTGCAACTGCTCTGACTTCGCCAGCGTATCCTCAGGAAGTCTGAGGCTGAATCTGAATACAGAAAGATGAGTCTTCCAGACTCCAGGCGTTTGGCACTCTATCCATGGCAGTGCCACCCAGATGCCCTATGAGATTTTCTTATTTCGATGAAAGCACAGGTTTAGCCCTTATATCTATCTATAAACACATGGCCCATGGGGCCAGGTCTAATAAAGCTTTAAGTGTCATAAGCTGAGCATATTTTGACAAATTTGACGAAAATAGGGAAGTATGGAAAGGTTTAAATGAACTGATGCAAAGGAAAGTAAGCTGGGCCAAGAAAACAACATACATAATGATGACTTCAAGGTGAATGGAGAAAACAATCACCCCCCTCAAAAAAAAATGGAAAAGTAATGTTGGCAAATTACAATGACCTTGGCTCCAAAGAAAAGACATAGAAGCAGATAATTTTTCTACACCAAACCATCACTCTGTTAATCAATATAAAATGTTGATGTCAGATTTTGAAAGGGGAAGACAAAGCCTGTAATTGGACATGTTATTAGATTTTTTCTTTTATTTTTATAAAGCTTTTTATTTTCAAAACATAGGCACAGGCAGAGGATTATGACTCAAAGAATACCGTATTCTGGAAATCTTTGTATGATTGATTTAACTGAGAAAGTTATACCAGAAGGCCAATCTGCAATTGATTCTCTAATAAGCAAATGATTTTTTTTGGGAAAATCTGGTAGATTAAGCAATCACAGAAAAAAAATCCTAAAATAGGTATTATTAGTTCATGAAACTTTCACACAATTCTCTAAATGCTTAGAAAAAAAGATGTGAAACACCTTTGATAAGCAGTATAAGTAATTTTCTAAAAAAAATCCAAGTTCTGTTTTGTTTGTTCTCTATTGTTCATGAAAATTCTCTCTATATTTGCATATTAACTTTAATTGATAATCAAAAGCTATTGCACAAACAAAAAATATTGAATTCATTTTATCTGTTATTGACAGAAACTGAAGGTTGAAAGGTGAAATAAAAAAAAAACCTTCGTTCTGAATGAGAAAAAAAAAAAAACATAGGCACAGGTAGTTTTCAACATTCACCCTTGCAAAACCTTGTGTTCCAAATTTTTCCCTCTTCCCCCCACCCCCTTCCCTAGATGGCAAACAATCCAATAAATGGTACACATGCAATTCTTCTCTATATATTTCTACCATTGTCATGTTGCAGAAGAAAAATCAGATCGAAAAGGAAGATAAATGAGAAAGAAAACAAAATGCAAACAAACAAGAACAAAAAAAGTGAAAATACCGTGTTGTCATCCGCATTGAGTTCCCGCAGTTCTCTCTCTGGGTGCAGATTGGTCTCTCCATCACAAGACCATTGGAACTGGCCTGAATCACCTTGCTGTTGAAACGAGCCGCATCTATCAGAATTGATCATCGGATAATCTTGTTGTTGCCACATACAATGTTCTCCTGTTACTGTTTACTTCACTTAGCATCAGCTCACGTCCGTCTTTCCAGGCCTCTCTGAAATCATCCTACTGGTCGATTCTTACAGAACAATAATATTCCATAACATTCATATACCATAATTTATTCAGCCATTCTCCAATTGATGGGCATCCATTCGGTTTCCAGTTTCTTGCCACTACAGAAAGGGCTGCCACAAATATTTTGGCACATATAGGTCCCTTTCCTTTCTTTAATATCTCTTTGGGATATGAGTCTAGTAGAAACATTGCTGGGTCAAAAGGTATTCACAATTTGACAGCCCTTTCCCTATTGCTCTCCAGAATGGCTGGATGCATTCACAACTCCACCAACAAGGTATTAATGTCCCAGTTTTCCCACATCCCCTCCAATATTCATCATTATCTTTTCCTGTCATCTTAGCCATAGATTTTTTTTCTATGTATTGATTGACTTTGCTGGTTTTTTCTTTTTCAAAAAAATTGATTTGTAAGATGGCTCTTTGAGAGAGGGGAGGGAGAGGGAGAAAGTGGGGAAAATTAGGTGATGCTAAAATAAAGGACATTAATTGAAATTAATGTTTAAAAAAACAGCCATGTTGGGGCAGCTAAGTGCAGTGGATAGAGCACCAGCCCTGAAGTGAGGAGGACCTGATTTCAAATCTGGCCTCAGACTCTTAACTAGTTGTGTGATCTTGGACAAGTCACTTAACCCCAATTGCCTTAGCCCCCCCCCCAAAAAAAATTGCCATATTCTGAAAAGTTACTGTACCAAGTTATGCTTGAAAATTTTAAGAACCTATAACTTCACCTGTGTGTAGGTCTTTTCATGTATAGCAATTGCAATCTGTCCATACTATGTATATGATTTGAGCAGCTGCAGTTGCTAAAAAGCAGAGGCATCCTCTGGTCACCAAAGACCTGATTGCGTTCCTTTCTGCATTTATCAAGGTTTATCTTCAGATAACCAGTCTTCATCAGGTTGTGATGCAAGCAGCATATAGTGGAAAGATTGCTGCTTTGGAAGTCGAAAGAGAAATGAGTTTGAATCCAAACCTCTGCTAGTTATCAGTTATATGACCATGAGTGGGTCACAAAATAGGAACAGCAATACCTGTACTATGGAGCAAGACTTATGCTGTGTGTCCTTGTATTTGAAAGGGACCAATGAGATCATGGGGTGTCTTGACTCATCTGCAAATTGGATTGAAGTGAGACAGAGATGCACAAAACCATCAGCCTCATTCTCTCTTCCAGTCATTCAGGTCCAGATGAAAGTCAGGAAGACTGGTGACGGCCTGAGATGCACTGAATGACCTCGGTGTCCTTGATGGCTGACCAACCTCTAAGTGCTCCATAGCCTTCTCGTGGCTGTTGGAACAACATTCCTCCAGGGAAAGGCTTCACATCCTTCCAGTAGACATCCCCCTGAATCCCCTACATATGGAGGCTCATTGGCTACCCCCAACCTGGCTTAGCCCACAGACAGTTTACTGGGAGGAGGGAAGGGAGTGAGGCTCCTGCACATACAATAGCTTCTTGGAGCCATAAGTGAGAGTTGAGTGCCAAGTGAACAGCAAAGGCAGATAAGCAGTACTGAAAAGGGCTCAGCAACCTTCACACCAGAGGTGCTGGTCCTCCTTGAACCTCCTTTACATTTAAGAAGCAAGACATGTAATCTTTGAGTGTCGTTTCCAACTCTCTATGACTATAAGTTACAGATGAACAGATGAGTTGCCAATCTGCATCTGTGAAAGCAATATCTCTCACTGAAAGGTTCCCTTACTAATAACATATCTTTCCTCAATCATATATTTCTTTATTGATATCCTTTATGAAACTTTTTGAACATAGGACATATATCTATACATCTTGGGATATCTTATAATTTTTAAAATAGCACACTCTCTACTCTATCCTCCCAAATTTTGCACATGTAAACTGGATTTTTAAAAATTAATTTAATTTTTGTTACATTTTAAAATTCTGAATTGTCTTTTTCCTTCTCTGTCTATCTTACACACTGGAGAAGGCCGACACTTTACACACACACGCACACACACAACACCACCAGCACCAAAACAATCATTTCATAAAGAATTTTAACAAATATCAATTATTTTTCATAGTAAGTATAAGGAACATCTCACAGACATAGGAAGTGGAGGGATGTTTTATCCAAGAGCAAAATAGGTTTAGAGCATTAACTCCCATCTAACATCTCAGAGAAAAGGATGGTGGAAGATTAGAACATATCTCCTCATAGATGAGCATTCCTATAACCAATTTATATATTAACAGATATAAACCCTCACATATTCTCTATAGTCATAATATTTGTACATATGTCGGGACAGCTAGGTGGTGCAGTGGATAGAGCGCCAGCCTTAAATTCAGGAGGACCAGAGTTCAAATCTGGTCTCAGACACTTCCTAGCTGTGTGACCCTGGGCAAGTCACTTAACCCCAGCCTCAGGGAAAAAATAAATGTTCATGCAAAATGTCTCAGGTGGGAGACATGTCATTGGGTTGGAGGAAACTCTGTTGGTTGGGGCTTTCTCTCTCCAAACAGAAAAAGCTTGGATTAGAAAAATGATGAATTAATTTTTTTTTGCAGACTTGTCTCTCCATTGCAGAGCATGGAACTGGCATTTGTTGTTTGTTTGTTTTTTGTTTAACAAGGCTTATAGAGAATGGATTGAGCTATATAGATAGGAATAGGGCAACAGGAGAAACAACTATAGATTGGAGGGGAGAATGAAATAGAGAAGGAAATATATAGAAAGGAAAATGACACTCAAAGAAAGGAAAAGGGAACATAGATGGAAGAGGATGCACAGAAAGAGCAGGAGAAATAGAGATAAAAGTGGGCCCATGGAAAGGAAAGGGATACACAGATAGATAAAGAGGCACGTGAAGATGAGAGTCACATTTGAAGTTGACAGTGGAAAGGCACAGAGACAAAAGCAGAGGTGTGTTGATAGAAGGGAGGACAAGTGGGACACATGGACAGTGAGGAAGGGGTCACATCAAGGAGGAGGCCCACTGCCTTCTGAGATGGTCCTTGCCACTTTGGAGCTGCTCTAATTGTCAGGAAGCTGTTCTTGACATCAAACATAAACTGTCTTTCCAATGCATTCTACATCCCTTAGAAGGAACTGGGGAAGGGTCTTAGTAGAGATCTGGTTCCCTTATCCAGACAATCCCAATCTATTTCCCCATCAGTGAAATGAAGGCAATGGCAAGTACAAAGGATAGGTCAAAACAAACTCCTCCCCAGGGGGCTCACTTTGAGCTGCTATGAGCAGATAGGCAGGGCTTCATGGAGGAGGTGGCACCAGAGCTGGACTTTCAATCCTCAAAGGATTTCAGTAAGCAGAACTAGTGGGAAAGTCCATTCATTTCTAGGCTCACAGATCAGAAAACTTGAGTTTGAAGGGACCTTAGAGGAGGTCATCTAATCCAATACCCTCATTTTTAAAGGTCCACAGAGCTAATGGGACTTGTTCAAAAATCACAGGGGTAACAGTCTCGGTCAGAATCTAAACCCAGGTTTAACTTTTGACTATAAGTCTAGTGCTCTATCCAATGTACTAGACTACCTCTTTTTTATTTTATGTTTTTATGGTTATTTTCTGGGGTTTTTTTGTCACCATAGTTATCTTATGTGACCCTCCCTTTCTTTCTCCCCCTCATAAAAAGCCATCCCATGGGACAAATAATATTTGTTGTTGTTGTTGTTGTTGTTCAGTCACGTCCGAGTCTGTGACCCCATACTGGAGTGATTTGCAATTTCCTTCTTCAGCTCATTTTACAGATGAGAAAACTGAGGCAAACAGGTTTAAGTGACTTGCCCAGTGTGTGTCTGGGACCAGAAGGGGAGTCTTCTTGACTCCTAGCCTGGTACGTCATCCAATGTACCTCTGAGCTGCCCCTAGTAATTTTTAAAGAGAGGGAAAAAAGAACTTATCAATGCATGGAAGAAGTTCAATAATATATGCAGCATGTAATAACACCTGTGGACCCCCCACCTCCACAAAGGGCTAGTTTGGGAATGTCTTTCCATTTTTCTTCATTCGAGTTCTATCTATCTTTGTGATTTTGTAACATTTACTTGTGGTTTTTTGGTTTTTCCATTTGTATTGTTGGTGTGAATGCCAACAAGGTATTCACTACTCTTGTGAATACCCTTGTTAATGCCCACTCTGCGTTCACTATTGCCAGTCTCTCCTAATTCCCAGGCCCTGAGAGAAATCTCCGGTCATTGTCTTTTGCAGATCTTAAACCAGTTTTACCAAGTTTACCTCGTCTGAGGTTTTCAGAGATCTCTGGCCATCATTTCACAAGATCGACGGTTTAAACACGATAGAGCCCTAGAGAACAGCCATGTGCAAGCTCAAGTCACATCCTGCCTAGCTGACCTCCTGCTGACTCCCAGTGAACTCCCAGTCAAAGAGGAGCTGCTTCCTCATCCCACAGCTTAAATAGGGTCTATGAGGTCACACGCACAGCTAATCAGAGAAGGAGACGCCTCCCGTTAACAACAATGTGATCTCAACGTGGCCAGAATTGTTGTCCATGAGGCGGTCCCTGTTTCACAGAAACCATTTCCGGGGGGTCTCAGGCATTATTGCCTGTTGACTTCCTGTTGTATTGTACATGACCTGACCCTTACAGTTGGGACTCTGCTAACTTCACTTTGTATCAGTTCATACAGGTCTTTCTATGTTTTCTTTATTCATCACACACATCATTTTTAATAACAGTAATATTCCCTTACATTCATGTACCACAGTTTGTTTAGTCATTCCCCAATTGATGGGCATCTATCTTATTTCCAATGCTCAGTTGTTACAAAAAGTGCCACCACAAATAATTATTTGGAGTCTTACCGTGACCATTTTTCTTGCCAATGGTTTTCTTGGGGTTATTACCCAGTAATGGAGTCTTTGGTTCAAAGGGTATGGAAATTTTACTTTTATTTGCAAAACATCAAATTGCTTTTTCTACTGCTTGTAGCACTTCACAGTTCCACCAATAATAAATGAGTGGCCATATCTTTCCACAACCTCTCCAACATTGATTGTGTCCTTTTCTACCGTTTTTGCCAATTTGCAAGGTGTAAAGTCAGACTTCAGTGTTGTTTTGATTTGCATTTATTATTTTTTTTACTATCAATGATTTGGAGCATTTAAAAATATGGTTGTGAATATCTTACAGCTCTTTTGAGGATTGTTTCTTCATATCTTTCAACCATTTATCTATGGTTAGAAACTAATAGCTATTAGTTTCACACATATTTATTAAGGTTTATATATGAAAACATTACACACGATATTTTATCATGTTATATATAACATAGTACATGTATTATTAAGATTTATATATCTTGTATACCAAAGCATTCTCAGAGAAATTTGATACAAAGTTGTTTTTCTTTCCCTTTTGATCTCTTCTCTTCTTCTAGATGCAATGTCTGTGCAGAAGCTCTTCTGTTTTCCGTTCACTTTTTTGTTACAGTATTTTATTCCTTCAGTTACTTGAATCTTTTTAATGTGTCTCTGTCTCCTCTGACTCTCTTCCTATCAATTCTGATCTGCTGTTCTTAACTGACATTCCCTTTTTTCTCCTCCCTTTCAAATAGTCTTGATCTTTATTTTTTATATTTCATTTTCTCTATACCTCTTTCCAAAAAGGATTTTCTCTTACTCTCTTCATTATCCATCTTCTCAATCTGTCTATTCTCAAATCCCTTCTGATTCACGACCCCTATAATTATCTAGTCTTTTTTTCCCTCTGTAGTCTTCACGCAATAAAAACTTTAAAATAATTTATTTTCTATCTTTTCCCATCTTGATACTTTCTGCTACTGCCTTTTAGGCCTCACCCTGTGGATTATCCTTTTTCACCACACCTCACTTCCAGTGTTAATTATTGCAGGTGGCAGAGAGAACACTGCCTCATGATCCGGTCCCTCCCTCAATATGTCCTTCATTGATAATGCAAGCTACAGCTGATCTTTACTCTCTATTGCTGACCTTTTTTAAAGCACCAAATCCTTCAGGTCTCATCCAGTGTAAAGCTTTTCATCAACCATTTTTCTTCACCAGTAGAGTATAAGTTGGTGGAATCCCATCGCACCTCCAAAATAAGAACTCTTTTCTTTTTTGCCCTCAACTTTGACTATTTCCCCACCTCCTCCCATTCTCCCCTGCAGACTTTTTCCTGAGACTATAAAGGTTACCTTCCCCACATTGACTTCATCCCAGCAGTCTCTACTCCCACTCTGTTGCTGTTACTGTCCTTGGCTGCTACATTTCTTTACTGTCAACATTTTTGTTGTTTGAGAGGTTCAAGAGGCAAATAAATATTCAGTTCTGGTTTTATTACTAAAAATATTTCAAACGCTTCTTAATTGTTGGATGTACATTTTTGTTCTAAATGGTTAAGCTCAAATTTACAGGGTGGGTTACACTGTGTCCCGAGCTCCTGTGCTCTTTGGAATATATTATTCCATTCCTTTACATTAATCTAGTTCCTTCAAGGAAAGAATGTAAAAAGAGGCAAGAGATAGCAAAGCTAGCTAGATTTGAAAAGAGAATTAACAACTTGGAAAAGGAGGTATAAAACCTCAATGAAGAAAATAAAATTTTGAAATTAGAACTGGACAAATGGAAGCTAGTCCACAAGACATCAAAAAATTATAATACAAAGTGAAAAGGCTGAAAAAAATAAAAGAAATCTGAACTTTTGTTATATGAATATGTTATACAACTGATCTAAAAACAAGTTGTAGAGAGACAATTCAAGAATCATTAGGCTAATTCTCCTCAAAGGATATGAATAGACAATTTTCGGATGAAGAAATGGAAACTATTTCTAGCCATATGAAAAGATGCTGCAAATCATTATTACTCAGAGAAATGCAAATTAAGACAACTCTGACATTAAAATAACTACACACCTCTCAAATAGGCTAGCATAACAGGAAAAGATAATGCTGAATGTTGGAAGGGATGTGGGAAAACTGGGACACTTGTTGGTGGAGTTGTGAATGCATCCAGCCATTCTGGAGAGCAATTTAGAACTATGCTCAAAAAGTTATCAAACTGTGCATACCCTTTGACCCAGCAGTGTTACTACTGGGCTTACATCCCAAAGAAATACTAAAGAAGGGAAAAGGACCTGTATGTGCAAGAATGTTTGTGGCAGCCGTCTTTGTAGTGTCCAGAAACTGTAAAATGAATGAATGCCCATCAATTGGAGAATGGTTGGGTAACTTGTGGTATATGAATGTCATGGAATATTATTGTTCTGTAAGAACTGAGCAGCAGGATGATTTCAGAGAGGCCTGGAGAGACTTATATGAACTGATGCTGAGTGAAATGAGTAGGACCAGGAGATCATTATACACTTCAACAACAATACTGTATGATGATCAATTCTGATGGACGTGGCTCTCTTCAACAATGAAATGAACCAAATCAGTTCCATTTGTTCAATGAAGAGAACCAGCTACACCCAGCAAAAGAACTCTGGGAAATGAGTGTGAACCACAACATAGCATTTCCACTCCCCCTGTTTTTGTCCACCTGCATTTTTGATTTCTTTCTCAGGTTATTTTTACCTTATTTCTAAGTCCAATTTTTTCTTGTGCAGCAAAATAACTGTATGGATATGTACACATATATTGTGTTTAACTTATACTTTAACATATTTAACATGTATTGGTCTACCTGCCATCTGGGGGAGGGGATGGGGGGAAGGAGGGGAAAAGTTGGAATAAAAGGTTGCAAGGATCAATGCTGAAAAATTACCCATACATACATCTTGTAAATAAAAAGCTATAATAATTTTTTTTTAAAAAGAATCATTAGGCTACCAGAAAGCCATGAAAAAAAGTTTCTAGACATTGTATTTCAAAAAAAATCATAAAAGAAAACTGTCCACATATTGTGTCCACATACATTGTGTCCACCAGGGCACAAAGTAGAAAAGAAAGAATTCAAGTATCAAAAAGCAACAATTTGGATCACACAAAATTTAGAAGTCACAACATAAAAAGGAGTGGAGAGCTTAGAATATGATGTTCTAGGAGTCAAAGGATCTAGATTTACAGCCAAGAAGAGTATCCAGAAAAACTGAGTATAATCTTACAGGAGGAAAAAGAATCTTTCATGAAATAGGACTTCCAAGCATCCCTGATGAAAAGAACAAAGATGAGTAGAAAAATTTATATAAAAACAC
Source organism: Sminthopsis crassicaudata (assembly GCF_048593235.1). Classification (NCBI taxonomy): domain Eukaryota; kingdom Metazoa; phylum Chordata; class Mammalia; order Dasyuromorphia; family Dasyuridae; genus Sminthopsis; species Sminthopsis crassicaudata. The sequence goes on along the minus strand of NC_133623.1, from coordinate 81,780,841 downwards.
AGGAGTCAAGAGAAGCATAAAAATTAACCAGGAGTCAGAAATAATAAAGGACTAAATAAGGTTATACTCTCTACATTCACATGTGGAAAGATGATACCTATGATATGACAACTTAACTATCCCAGGAGTCATAAAGGGAGTCTAATTAGACAGAAGGCCATTCTGTATTGATTCTGTTGTGTTTGGATAATCTCAGAAGAAGACTGGAAGGTGTGGAAAAGAGAAATGGACTGAGAGTAGAAATGGAAAGGAAGAGTGGTGGAAATTCTCACATAGAGTATACAAAGAGGAGTTATACAACAAGGAGAAAGTAGAAGATGGGAGAGGGTCAGACTTGAACCTCATTCTTATCTGAATTTATTAAAAGAAGGATTAAAGGAAGGAAAAACATAAATACCAACTCTGTAAAGTTGGGTCTTGAAATACAGCTCATTCCACAAGCAGTTTGGAAGGAAAGTACTTCAGGGGAAAGGGGGAAGAAGAGGAAGAGTAGATCAAAAGAGAGTTTAGTCGAAAGCAAAACAGAGTCTTAAAGATGGGGCAGGGGGAAAAGAGCAGGAAAATTAGAAGAGGATAGGATGAAGGAAAATACAGTTAGCAATCATAATTGTGGATGTGAACCAGATGAACTCCCCCACAAAATGGTTGAGAATAACAGAATGGATTAAGAAACAGAATTCAATATGTTGTTTAGAAGAAACAGAAAGACAGAGTTAAAATAAAGAGCTGAATCAGAAGCTCAACTAAAGTTAAGAAACAAACAAACCAATCAGGAGTAGCAATCATGAGCTCAGTAAAAAAAAATTGCTATAAGGCACTATAGATAATGAATTATTACGAATACTAAACATATGTGTAAGCATCTTGAATTACAGATTATATTAAAGATTATATCTTTATTACATAAATATATAGCAAAGATTTCCACCCCCTCCCAGGCCCAGATACCTAACCCCTCCTCAACAGTTTAGGATTTTTTGGTGTGTAAAAACTTTTTAATTTTTAATTTTATTTAATGAAAATTGTCCAGTTTCTCTTCTGTGATCCCCTCCATCCCTTATTTAGTCATCTCTATTTCCCCACTCATAGATCTGAAAGGGAATTTCTTCTTTATTCCTTTCACTTGCTTGTGGTGTCATGACTAGGTCATGAGTTTGTCTTGGTGTATAGTTTTAAATGTTGAGCCTATTTTTGGATACCGATTTTTTAGTGGGCTACTTTCCAGTTTTTCCAGAAGTTTTTTATCAAATAAAGTCTTTACCCTAGGAGCTAAAATCTTTGATTTCATAAAACTATAGGTTTTCAGTGGAGTTCAAATGAGGCTAATTCTCTCCAAAGAGAACAAGTCTTATTCTTTCTCCAAACACTGGTACACAGCTATCAGGTACCCCTTGAGTCTTTTCTAGGATAAACAAGTTCAGTTCCTTCAAATGATTCTTTGCCAGAAAACGAGTAGCTATAAATATTTTGTGCATATAGGCCCTTTTCCTTTTATCTTATTTGGATACAGTGGTATATTAGTGGTATTATTTGCTTAAAAGGAATGTGCAGTTTTATATTTGGCATAGTTTCAAATTGCTTTGAGGCATAAGTACATCCCTTGAACCCTTTCCTTGCCAGCCCTTTCCCACCTGAAATTAAACTGCTCCAAACCCCTGGTAGTGACTTTCAAGAGTTCCAGCAAGGAAGTGTAAAAGATGTGAGGGAGAAGAATTAGAGTTTCACTATGCCCAAAGGGCTATAAAGCTGTGCCCACTCTTTGATCCAGCCGTGTCTCTACTGGACCTGTATCTCAAAGAGATCATAAAAGAAGTAGAAGGACTAAAAGGACTCACATGTGCAAAAATGTTTGTAGGAGTCCTTTTTGTAGTAGCAAGGAACTGAAAATTGAATAGATGCCTATTAGCAGAGTAATGGCTGAATAAATTAGGATATGTGATTATAATGGGATATTATAATTCTATAAGAAATGATGAGCAAAAGCCTGGAAAGACATGAACTGATGCTAAGTGAAGTAAGCAGAACCTAAAGAACATTGTACACAGTAACAAGAGTATGTGATGGTCAACTGTGGTGAACTTGGCTCTTTTCAACAATGGGGTGACTAAAAGCAATTCAAATAGCCCTGGGATGGAAAATGCCACCTGCATCCAGAGAGAGAACTATGGAGACTGAATGTGGGGTCAAAGAATATTATTTTCACTTTTTGTTGTTGTTGTTGTTGGTGGTGGTGGTGGTGATGGTGGTGGGTTTTTTTGTTGTTGTTCTTTCTTTCTCGTGTTTTTTCCCTTTTGATGTGATTTTTCTTGTGTGGCATGATGAATATGGAAACATGTTTAGAAGAATTGCACACTTTAAGCTATATTGGATTGCCTGCTGTCTTGGAGGAGGGGGAAGAGAGGGAATAAAATATAGAACACAAGGTTTTACAAAAGTGAATGTTGAAAATTGTCTTTGTATGTATTTGGAAAAATAAAATACTATTTTTAAAAGAATTAGGGTTCCAATGAAGAAAATGAAGGGTGGGAGTTTTGGACAGTACCAGGAGGATGGTATTTTCCCTGCTGTTCACACCTGTTTCCTTGGTCCTGTCTTATGATATTGGCCTTGCCCTAGAATTTAGGAGTAGCCTCCAGCAATCCCCAGAGCCTTAACCAAACTAAAAGTTCTCCAGATGCATTGTCAAGGGACTAGCTAGACCCCAGAGTCAGGCACCAAGGTCCGCTAGAAGCTAAGAGACCAGCCTCCAAGACTGCCAGTTTGAGGCGCTCTCCCTTCAGGATTCAGAACAAGTAACTACTGCCCTCATGGTTATTCCTTTTGTCATCTGAACCTTGGGAACATCGGGACACTCAGCGAGACCCACTGGGCCTATTCTACCTGAACTAATCTGTCTTAACCAATTAGTTCAACACTCTATCCATGTGCAATGTGGGAACTATCCTGATCTATACATGTGCCACCACATGCTGGCCACCTTTATGTACCTAGGAGAATTTTACAAACACCTCACAGTGCTAGCCAGATCATGTGAAACCTTGAACTGTGTCAGTCTCTTGAAATCTGCTGTGCTTATCTTACGAAAATGGCCTGCTAAGCCATAGTGTCCTCTATCTGACTAACAAAAGGTTTGGCAATTGTCAGTGCTGTAAAATTACCCATGCATATATCTGGTAAATTAAAACTATTCAAATAAAGTTTTTTTAAAAAGCAATCTCCGTTTGGCAATGCCCAAAGCCACTGCCTTTACAGAAAACCTTACCATGCTAGGTCTGCTATAATTCACCAGAATTTGGAGGGGGACCATTTGCCATCTTAGGTGACACTTGCACACCTAACCTTGCTAAACTTTTTATCGAGAAGAGGGAAAGCACACCTTTCCATTTTCAGCCAGACATTGCCCATGGACTACTTCAGCTCAATGGCACTGGACTCTGGGACATGCCTGACAGCACTAGTGGCTCTCACCACTCAAGAGCTGCCCCTCAAGGTGTCTGCAGAGGAAGATATGTGCCCCAAATGGTCAAATTTGGACTGAGTTGACAGCGGTTGCCTAGATAAATCCAACCCAAATGGCAGCACCAGAAAGAAGATGGTGGGTATGTATATACAACATCAGTTCCCAAGCAGCTTATCTATACTCACACTCCAATATCTTTCTTGCCCAACTTGACCTGCATCCTAGTCACTAGAAAGATGAACCTCATCTTCTATAGAGATGCCCCAATAATACCCACCAGACTCGCAGGTGTTTGGGGTACAGAAGGACTTATTCTGAGAAGCAGACAAGTTAGACTTGTAACCTGGGAAGTTGCAGGAGAAGAGGTCGCTAGCAAGCTGAAGATGACTATCGCAGAAGAACTAAAGGCGCAAAGTTGACTGAAGGGCCATGTACTTAGGAGCTATGGTGGTGGATTATCCGCTGGCCTTGGACTTCCTGTTAGCCAACCAGAGCAGAATTTGTGGTTTTGTAAAATCATGCATGGCATGTTGATCGAGCCCTCCAGAAAAATAGCCTTTATCTCAGACCATATGGGAAGCAGAACAAAGGCAGAATAAAGACTGTTGATGACCTCACCACAGACAGCAAGAACATTTCATGAGGGCTTAGGAGTGTTTTCACTGATTTTTCTCCTGGATTATTTTCTAGACAAATGGGCTGGATTCCTGTGAAGATCCTTTGAGGTTATTGTAATTATTGTGCTTGCTTGTATTTTGTTTGGGTTACTTCCTAGATAGGGTAGTGAGTACATAGTGGTGGTCTGGGGACAGGGGAGTGACTTGGGCTAGGACGGTATCTTGTTCTGGTCCTCCTGATCACTTCCCTTCTAATCAGTATTTTAGTAAGTAAATTCATAAGTAACTAGTTGTTCGATCATTTCAGTCATGTCCAACTTTCTGTGACTCTATTTGGGGTTTTCTTGGCAGAGATACTGGAAGGGTTTGCCATTTCCTTCTCCAGCTCATTTTCCAGATAAGGCCACCAAGGCAAACAGGGTGAAGTGACTTGTCCAGGATCATACAGCTAGTCAGATTTGAGGGCAGATTTGAATTTCCTGATACCAGACCCGGTGCTCTCTCCACTGCTGCTCCAAAAACTCGCAATAGCAGAAAGTAATATTGCAAAGGAGAACCTCAAAGTCCTGTACAAACCTGTAGCATAATTTATCATTTCTATGATCTAGTAATCAGAAGTCGCATCCTGGTAGCATGTGCTGAATCAGAAGAAGCCAGCTAGGCCTTGTGTCAGGGCCTTTGGGCCTAAACCTCAGACAAGTTCCAGACATCTGCAGGAAGCACAGCATAACACCAAATGGGGCTGATATTTTTGAGATGATGTGGACGTGTCAATTTTAAAATTTTACCTATAATTTTGAGGTGATTTCCATATGTTAATGAACAAACCACAGATAGCACAGATAAAAGTTCGTTTCCATAAAAATCCTTGAAAGGAGACTTCAAACTCCTTTCCCCACTGCGTTTCCCCTTTTCTGCCTCCTCCATCTGGGCCCCTACCACCCAGGGCTCCCAAGTGTAATCCATGGTTAGGGAAGCAGTACTTTGTACCTCTCCTCCTCCCTGTTGTTGCCCATCTTTTTTTCTTCACCATTCTGTGGTGTCCCTATGCCATCTGCCTCAGTACCCTTTTTGACACATCTCTATCACCTGTGTTCTTTGCCCTTACAGCCATTTATGATTGCGGTCTGACTTCCCACTCCCAGCATGGTCTTTCCCAGATACTGGATGGCAAGTGGCTTGAAGTCAGTGAGCCTAAGTTCAAATTCACATTTACTGGCTTTGTGACCTTGGAAAAGTCACTTTTGCCTCGGTTTCCTTATTTGTAAAATTGAGCCGGAGCAGGAAATGACAAGGGATATCTGTATGACAAACGGATCTTTGTCAAGAAAACCCCAAATGGGGTATCAAAGAATTGGACGTGAATGAAAGTGACTAAAGAACAGCAACACAGAGAGCCAGGCTTGCCTGGCTGCAGGAAAGGTTTGGAAGAGAGGTGTCCTAACTTGTTATTTATTTCTGATGATACAAACAAAGGGCCTGCTGTGGCTGCTGTGGTAAGGAGGTCAGGGAACATGGGTCAGGAGTAAGAGGCCTCTGGAAAGATCAGCCAGGAATTCCTACTCAGGACGTGTCTCATTATTAAGCTTTCAGGGGACTTTCAGCAGCCTGTTGAACCCAGAATAGGGTCCGGTTAAACCTTAAGTGTAGCAGGAGGCGGTCTGGGAGAATGGGTCCGGAGTCCTGTCCTATTTACCCTATAAATCTATCTGTGGCTCGCGGCGTCTTTGCTGACCCCTTCGGGGTTATGGCCCGTTCGTCGCTCCCCCAGCGCGGGATCTCTCTCCTCTGACCCCCCGGCCATGCGGCAGGCTTCACGGAGTCTCCTCTTTCCAGCTGCCTAACTCTTTTAGGATGCTAAATCCCGATCGGGCCTTAGCCTGCCCGCTACAGGAATGCCCCGGGGTCATGGGGACGCTCCCTTTTCCGGTTAATTGTGGCTTCCGCTGGGGAACGGGTCCCCCACGGTTACAATCCCTTTCCTCGCTAACGACGTGGTCTCCTAACTGAATCCATAACTGCCACATCATTACCACTGCTCCCCATCTTCTGCCACAGGAAACAGCCCCCGTGAACCCGACATCTGGGGCACTTCCTTTGTAAAGCAACTACTGACGGGGGCAGCGGCGGGGCCTCGTCTGCCACCGGGGGAGTAACCAATCGCAGCCGGCGCTCCTCCCCCCTCCCCCGCCCCGGGGAGTGGGTGGAGGGCCGCCAGCTCCCCGGCCTCTCCCCGCGACACCTCCGCTCGGGAACCTCGTTTCGGGTTCCACTTTGCTCCTGCGAGCTTGCCTCTCTTTGACTGAGGACCATGTTCGCGAAAGAAGGACTTTAGCCCTGACTCATTCTTGTCGCTTTGTTTGGGGACTGGGCCAGTCACGCCAGTTCTTGGGGACGGCATTCTTCAGTCTCCATGATATCATGCCCAGTAACCGAGGGAGCCGATCTTTGCTCTCGGCTCACTCGCGCCATTTCCCCCTCCCCTCCTCCTGGGGGCGTGACCTCCCTCGCGGCTAAGGGATTTACAGAGGGGCGCTGGGGTGGGGGTGGGGAGAGGAGAGGCTCCTCCTTCCCGCTCCGCAAGTTTCTCCCCCTGCCTTCCCCCGCTTCGCCTCTTCTCGCTCCCTCCCTCCGCCTACCCGTCACCCCGCTAAAGATCCCCAGACTCCCGAAACTCCGCTCCCCAAGGGGGAGGAACGGAGCAGAAGAGGAGGAATGGGGGTGGGGAGAGAGTTCCGTTCAGCTCGGCCTACATCCGGTTTCGTGTTTCCGGCCTCCCACCGCGCAAGTCCGCACTGGGGCCCTAGCCCTTCCTCCCCGCCCCTACGTAACTTCCGGTCCCTCCCGGAAGCGGCTGAGCCCCGCTTCCCAGGCTCCCTAATTTTAGCGGGCTTTGAAATCAGACCGCACGAACCCCGGTTTCTTGCTCATTGTGTGCGCAGGGCAGCGTCCCCCACCTTTCCTCGCCTGACGTCCCGGGGGCCCCGTCTCGGAGGAGGGCAGCCCCTCCCCTCCCCCTGTCTGCTGGCGTTTCCTACTTCCGCTTCTCCGCTCCTTGCTCATCTCTCCAGAAGTTGTAAGACAGGAAGGGTCACAGTCAGTTTATTTTAGAAAATTATTTTCCCCAAATTGGGCAGCTAGGTGTCCAAAAAGGCATGGAATCAGCAAGATTCAGTTCAAATCTGGCCTCAGACCCGAACTAGCCGCGTGACCCTAGCCAAGTCATTTGTGCCTCCGTTTCTTCATCTGTAAAATAAGCTGGAAAAGGAAATGGCCAACCACTCCAGTGTCTTTACACAAGCAAATCCAAAATAGGTTATGAAGAGTTACATATGACTGAAAAACCAAAACCAAACCCTGAAATAAATCATGGAGGCAAATGACAATTAAACTTGAGGCACAGCAGCATCAGGGGAGTGGCCCCCTCCTTGGCTCTGGGTGTGCCTCTCGGGCTGCTTGGAGTTGGGACACTCCATGCTTAGCATGGTCATGCTCCATGTGAGGGCCCGCCTGTTCACCTCCTCACAAAAGGAAGGGAACAATCCAATGAAGGAGAAAGGGTAGATGCTGTTGGGTTTTTAACTTGATGGCATTTTAAATTCAACATGGGTTAAGCAGGATTCATCACTTCTCCCCCCAGAGGCAGCTCCCTGCTGCACTTCCACATCACTGTCAAGGACGGCCGCCTTCCAAACGCCGGGGTGGCAAGCTCAGGGGCAGCTTGTGATAGGAGAGCTCTGTCCTCACCTTGCCTGGGCCCAAGATGGCCCCTCCTTGCCAGGCTGTTTCCTGCCCCCCTTCAGTTTCTCTATAATGGCCATCCTCTGCCCCTAGTAGAAGGTGGTCTCTCGGAGGGCAGGGAGGCCTTGCTTCCCTCCCCGCTAAGCAAGCGAGGCAACATGCTGGCTGCCTCCTGGCCCAGCATAAGACACTTTCCGTTCCCTCTCGAAGTGCCCAGGCCAGGGAAAAACAGGGCAGCCCAAATAATGAAGCTCTATGAGCGTTCCTTGCTAGCCGGCGAGCGCACCCCACCAGAACAGGGGGCCAGCCCGTGAGGGGCGTCGGGGCCACATATGCATAGAAACAAGACAGAGACGTCACCGTGCTTCTTGATGCGTTTGTCATAATAAAGGAATTTCTGTTCTAAAAAGGAGGCAAGAAAAGTTACCACTCTGAGGGCTCACTGTCAGGCAGCAGCAGGCCCTAGTTCTTTCAGCTTGTCAGGACGTCGAGGCCTCGGGGGGCTCAGGACGGCCCATGTGGGGTGTAAGAATTCCATCTGCAGCGGGGAGCGGAGAACTAACACTAAACTTCCAAGTGCAGAGATTCAAGCCTGTGTTTCTCACGGTCCCACTGGGGGCTTTTCCGTCCCTCTCTGGCTGCTTCTGTCTCCTCTCCCTGCCTCCATCTGCCTCTCTCTGCCACAGTCCTCAGTCAGGGGCCGGCCCTCACTCCTCTTGGAGCACAGCAACTCTTGCCCTTTTCTGCTCTCCCAGGATGCTTCTGGCCCGCACCGTGCCTCCTCTACTCAACAACATCCTAAGCCGCCTCCCTGTTTTCTTCTGCCTCTTCCCCCTCCACGGGGAGCCGCCTGGGGCTCCGAAGGACACTCTAAGGCTGAGATCCCATCCTGCCCCAGGTCAGCGAGCTCTGCCGGTTCCCAGTGTGCCTGGGACAGGTGCCTGGTGCCTAGCAGTGAGTCCCAACGGTGTGGATGACTGTTGTTCAAGTTATCTGGTCCGCTTTGTCATCTGTGTGAGTTCTGCGGTTTAGATCATATTTATCTTATATACATTTATTGCTTGTTATTTTAGTTGGATTATAGATTTTGTATCTATTTTATCATGCCTAAATAGTCACATGAATATATAATAGTTCAAAGCTTTCTGAGAGGGGGATCCCCCCTGCCAAAGGTTCATCAGAGAAACCGAGAAATGGAAGAAACCCTGGTCTCCAATGCAATTCCAGCTCCTCTCTGGCATGGAAGGCAATGGAAATCTGGCCCCAGCCTCCATCTTTCGCCTCCTGCTGTACAATTCTCTTTCCCATGCTCCCCAGTCCCGCCAAAGAAGCCTTCCTGTTCCTCACGATGCCACTTCATTCACCGCGGCTGTACTTCGGACCCTCTTGGGGGAGCTGGCAGGGTTCGGATCCCACCGGGGAGTCGGGGGGGGGGGTGTCCCCCCCAGCACGGCAAGACTTCCCCTGGCACGATGGCAGCTGAGAACCATGTGTTTCCCCAGCCGTGAAAGCGGGCGAAGCGGGCGCCGCAGAGCCGTCGGGCTCCTCAGAGATGCCAAGGGCATCCGCCGCACCCCCGGCCGGCCTTGGCCGCCCCGACTTCCGTCTGGCCGCCGGACTTGCGTGTCTCTGGAAGGGAGACTGAGGCCTTGCCCAACTCTGTCTCACGTCCATCCAATTCACAGGGAATCCAGACTGCTGTCCTTCACCTGCTCTGGCAATGACAAGAGCGTGCTTGGCCCCGCTCCTCGCCCTGCCTGGAAGGCGTCCCAGACTCCCCTCAGCTTGGCAGAATTCCTGCTTTCCTTCAAAATGCAGCCTCCCACAGGTGCTCGCTCCTTATCTCCTCACGTTTCAGAGAGATTCCCCAGCCTCGGAGCTTGCATTTTCTTAATGCTTCAGATGTGTGAGTGTGTGAGTGTGTGTGTGTGTGAGTGTGTGTGTGTGAGTGTGTGTGTGTGTGTGTGAGTGTGTGTGTTAGTGTGTGAGTGTGTGTGTGTTAGTGTGTGTGTGTGTGAGAGTGTGTATGTGTGTGTGTGTGAGTGTGTGTGTTAGTGTGTGTGTGTGTGTGTGTGCGTGTGTGAGTGTGTGTGTGTGTGTGTGAGTGTGTGTGTGTGTGTATGTGTGTGTGTGAGTGTGTGTGTGTGTGTGTGTGTGTTAGTGTGTGTGTGTGTGTTAGTGTGTGTGTGTGTGTGTGTGAGTGTGTGTGTGTGAGTGTGTGTGTGTGTGTGTGAGTGTGTGTGTGTGAGTGTGTATGTGTGTGTGTGTGAGTGTGTGTGTTAGTGTGTGTGTGTGTGTGTGTGCGTGTGTGAGTGTGTGTGTGTGTGAGTGTGTATGTGTGTGTGTACATCCACATACATATATATTTATATCTTCATGTGTAAGTGTGTGTTATCTCTAGCAATAGGGCGTGTGCTCCTGAAGAGCAGTTTTTCATTTTTTCTTTGGTGTCTCTAGCACTTGGCCTAGGACTGCACACACTAGGAGCTTAATAAATGCTCTTTGCTTAAAGAGATAGCGCAGCCTCTTGGTGACCCCTGGTGTCCAGAATGAGAACCGACAAGGAGGCCTGAGGAGCGCTGCCTCTTGGCCAATTCAGATGTTAGTCATTGCCGGGCCCAGTCTCAGCGTTACCCGGAATCAGTTCAAAATTGGCCAGATTTGAACCGATGGGACTCAGGCCACAGGCTTCCCGTAGGGCCCCGCTCCTTCACTTCTACAGCTAAGGAAGGGAAAAGCCAATCGAGGCAGAAATGACTGATTGCTTGCGATTTTGAACTCCATGAGCGAGCTCTTGGAGGGCAGGGACCGTCTGACTTGCTGGTATTTATGTCCTCGGTGCTTAGCACACTGCCTGGCATATACTTCATAAATGGGTGATTCTCTCTCTGTCTCTCTCTCTCTCTCTCTGTCTCTGTCTCTGTCTCTGTCTCTCTCTCTCTCTGTCTCTCTCTGTCTCTCTCTGTCTCTGTCTCTCTCTCTGTCTCTCTCTGTCTCTCTCTCTCTCTCTCTCTCCCTCTCTGTCCACGTCTCTCTGTCTCTCTTGGTCTTCTTGCTGTGTATCATACATAAAACTTCAAAAAAGTATTTACCGTTTGCATACCTCTAGAAAAAGTACTTCCGGTGCTGGGAGTGCCTTCCATGTCCATGTGCTTCTGAGAAGCCCTAGTTTCCCCAGTGCTAGCACGAATGCTTTTCTTAACCGTATTTTTCCTGCCACTTTACCCTCCCTAGCTCATGGTTGGATGCTTCCCACTCCCCCCCTCATTACCTTGCCTTCTTTTTCCATCTGGTTTACATCGATGCGTGTGCCTGCTGCATCTGCCCCTAGGATATAAGCTCCTCGAGGAGAAGGGCTGTTTCATTTTGTCTTTGTGTCTCCAGTGTCTAGGGTAGGGCTGGACACAAACTAGGAACTTAGTAAATGCTTTTTGAACAATCAAGTGCCATTGAGACACATAGTGTGGTGTTTCCCTGCCACCTAATGGCTATACTGAATATTGCAATTTATCCAAATGTTTAAGTCCATATTAGAATATAGTAATAGGTTAATTAGTTTATTGATTTTAGTAACAGGTTAATTGATCGATTTTTACTAATAGACATGTAAGCCTGTGCAAAACAACAAGGAAGAGATACATCATGTGTGAGGAAAGGCAAGGGCTGCATGGCTCAACCATAGAGAGCATAAAGAGGAGTAACACAAAGTTAAGATTGATTTGGGCCTTGTGGTCATTGCCAAACAGAATGGCTTATATTTTAATATTAAGGTCATAGGAAGCCATTGAAGTTCATGGAGTAGGGCCAGTGCCATGGCCAGAACTGCACATTAGGAAGATCCCTTTGACAGTTGTGTAGAAGATAGAGGGAGAGAAAGAATTAAGGCAAAATGTTCTAAGCGGGGCCCGACTCAGACCAGTCCCTTGGTAGTATTCGTTTAACACTGAAAGAGATGAGGCACTAATAGATCTTTCAGCATTTCAGAGGAGGACATTTACATAGCAATATTATTTCTGCAATACAGTCTTTGATGCACTCATGATTTAGGATTTTATTGTTGTCTCCATTTGCGTCTTTGTCACTTGTTTTTTGTTCCTGAACTGATTTTACTGTGTTATGGTCTGTGAAGGATTTATTTACTATTTCTGCCTTTTTTCATTTGTCTACACTATCTTCAAGGCTTCCTACATGGCACAATGTTAAAAAACATCCACATCATGCTGAGATGTTGTTACTGTTTGTGTCTTCTTTTAGTTCAGTTAATGTTTCTTTCATGAATTTTGATGCAAAGGTATTTAGAGCACAGAAGTTTAATATTAATATCGGTTAATTGCTCAAGATTTCTTTCAGTCAATGTGATTTTTATGATGGTCAATTTTAATGTTTTGGTCGTTTCCTTTTCCTTTCTCATAGAGCAGGATTATAGCTACTGCTTTTATGGATTCCCTTGATATATAGTAAATGTCTAGCCCATCTTTTTTTCGGGGTATCTTTTCAATTTATTTTTTTGTTTCTATGCTACGTATAGTATTAAATTTTTGATTAGAGCTGTTTGTTTTCAAAACATGTTTAGACAATTTTCAACATTCATCTTTGCAAAAGCTTGTGTTCCATTTTTTTCCTTCCCTTCCTCTCACCCCTTCCCCTAAATGGCAAGTACTCCAATATATTAAACATGTGGAATTCTTCTAGAAATGTTTCTACTATTACCATATTGCACAAGCAAAATCAGATCAAAAAGGGAAAAAAGAGAAAGAAAACAAAATACAAGTAAACAACAATAAAAAAGGTGAAAATAATGTGTTGTGATCCACACTTAGTCCCCTTGTCCTCTAGATATAGGTGAGTCTCTTCACCACAAGACCATTGGAACTGGTCTGAATCACCTCATTATTGATGGGAGCTACATCCATCAGAATTGATCATCGAATAATCTTGTTGCTGTATACAATTTTCTCCTGGTCCTGCTCATTTCACTCCGCATTAGTTCATATAAGTCTCTCCAGGCCTTTCTGAAATCATCCTGTTGGTCGTTTCTTACAGAACAATAATATTCCATAACATTCATATCCCACAATTTACCCAGCCATTCTCCAATGGATGGACATCCACTCAGTTTCCAGTTTCTAACCACTACAAAAAGGGCTGCTACAAACTTGTTTGCACATGTGGGTCCCTTTCCCTCATTTATGATCTCTTTGGGATAGAAGCCCAGTAAAAACACTGCTGGGTCAAAGGTATGCACAGTTTGTTAACCCTTTGAGCATAGTTCCATATTGCTCTCCAGAATAGTTGGAGCAGTTCACAACTCCACCATTAGTGGTCCAATTTTCCCACGTCCCCTGTAACATTCATCTTATCTTTTCCTGTCATCTTAGCCAATCTGAGGAGTGTGTAGTGGTATCTCAGAATGCCTTAATTTGCATTCCTCTGATCAATAGTGATTTAGAGCATTTTTTTCATATGACTAGAAATTATTTCAATTTCTTCATCTGAAAATTGTCTGTTTATATCCTTTGACCATTTATCTTTTTTTTTTTATTTTTGTCTTTGTCTAATCCTTTTTTTATTAATTTTATAATTATACATTTTTGACAGTATATATGCATGAGTAATTTTTTAATAACATTATCCCTTGTATTCATTTTTCCCAATTATCCCCTCCCTCCCTCTACTCCCTCCCCTAGATGACAGGCAATCCCATACATGTTAAATGTGTTACTGTATAATCTAGGTGCAATAAATGTGTGTAAATCCAATTTTCTTGTTGCACATTAAGTATTGGATTCCGAAGGTATCCTGGGTGGATAGACAGTAGTGCTAATATTTTACATTCAATTCCCAGTGTTCCTTCTCTGGGTGTAGTTGTTTCATTTCATTTTCATCATTTCAGTTGTTTCGTTTTCGTTTCATCATTGATCAGCTAGAAGTGAGTTGGATCTTCTTTATGTTGAAGATATCCACTTCCATCAGAATACATCCTCATACAGTATTGTTGTTGAAGTGTATAATGATCTCCTGGTTCTGCTCATTTCACTCAGCATCAGTTGATGCAAGTCTCACCAAGCCTCTCTGTATTCCTCCTGTTGGTCATTTCTTACAGAGCAATAATATTCCATAGCCTTCATATACCATAATTTACGCAACCATTCTCCAATTGATGGACATCCATTCATCTTCCAGTTTCTAGCCACTACAAAAAGAGCTGCCACAAACATTTTGGCACATACAGGTCCCTTTCCCCTCCTCAGTATTTCTTTGGGATATAAACCCAGTAGTAGCACTGCTGGATCAAAGGGTATGCACAGTTTGATAACTTTTTGGGCATAATTCCAGATTGCTCTCCAGAATGGCCGGATTCTTTCACAACTCCACCGACAATGCATCAGTGTCCCAGTTTTCCCACATCCCTTCCAACATTCATCATTATCTTTCCCTGTCATTCTAGCCAATCTGACAGGTGTGTAGTGGTATCTCAGAGTTGTCTTAATTTGCATTTCTCTGATCAGTAGTGATTTGGAATTGAGCATTTATCAATAGAAGAATGGTTTGTATTCTTATAAATTCGAGTCAGTTCTCTATATATTTTAGACATGAGGCCCTTGGATGTGAAAATTTTTCCCAGCATATTGCTTCTCTTCTAATTTTCTCTGTATAAGTTTTGTTTGTTAAAAAACAAAACTTTTTAACTTAATATAATCAAAAGTATCCATTTTGCATTCCACAATGAACTCTAGTTCTTTTTTGCCCACAAATTCCTTCTCTACAGATCTTTTGTTCTTCTAATTTGTTTATAATATCTCTCTTTATGTCTAAATCATGAACCCATTTCAACCTTATCTTTGTATAAGGTGTTAGGTATAGGTCAATTCCTAGTTTCTGCCATATCCAATTTGCCCAACAATTTTTGTCAAATAGTGAGTTCTTATCCCAGAAGCTGGGGTCTTTGGGTTTGTCAAACACTAGATTACTATAGTCATTAACTATTGTGTCTTGTGAACTGAGTATCTTTTTTAAAAATTTATTTTAAGCAACAGCTTATGGAGCTTTTCTTTCCTATCCAATCTGTCACTCCTTTTAAGTTGGACATTTTTCATCTATTAACATTTTAAGTTATGAGCAATAGTCTAATATTTTCCTTCATTTGTCTGTAATATGATTTCCCCCTTTAAATCAGTCATCTTTTCCCCTGTTACTTCTTATATACAGACCCTTATCTCTTTAGTTGTTTCATTTGTCTTTTTTAAAGGCAATTCTGTTCTTAGCAGCTTTCCTGCTCTCCCTCCCATCTGTTTCCCCTTTCCCTCATTTGTTAGTTTTGCTTCTTAGTTCCTATTTCAGTCTTCCTTTAGAGTTCTTAAATTCTTCCCCTCTTTTATTCCTCTCAGTTAAGTAGTCAGGTTGAATCTCTCTTGCTCTCCCCTCTTCAACATTTTTATTCATGAGTTTCTAAGATTTCATTTTTGATAGAAGGATTTTGTTCCCCTTTTCTTCATTACTTATCTTTACTTTTTTCTATTATAGACTTTTATTCTTTTATTTATCAACAGGCGATTTAACAACCATGAAACTTATATGAAAACTAGGTTTGTTATAAGAGCAATGAACGTGCATGTGGAACTCTCAGTAAACACACAGAGTTCATAATCCATCTAGAAATGTGCATATTTGTGACCGTACAGCAAGGAAGGAGGAAAAGTCAGAAATCTCCTAAAGGGCAGTGGCATGGGAAGGGGAAGAGGTGCAGTAAAGGTGTAGAAGGACAAAACCCCTCCAAAGGGGAGGGAACAAGGGGATGGCAAAAATGGCATTCCTTTCCTTTGAGAACCCTCAATCATGAAGATATAATGGTTTGCTTATCTACAAAGATCCCAGCTGTGCAAATCATTTCTCATTCTGGTGCAGACTGACTGGCGCCTATCTTGCCTCCCAAAGACACACAGGGAGCCCAGCTTGGGATGCAAACAACACATTATGTTAGCTCAGGGGGAGCTTCATCCTTGACATGTTCAGGACCTCCTGCATGTTTTGGTTCCAGCGTGTCTGGACAATATGGCGATTCAAGAAGATAAGTTCAGGGGGTTCCTTAACATTCCTTAACATAGTCATGGCCTTTATACTTACTTAGTCATTCTTTATTCTTCACAGAATTAAAACTTCTATATTACCTATGTTGGATTTCTTCTAAACTGTTTCTATGTGACTGTCTTATAGATCTTTCCCTTTCTTCCCCATATCTAGGTGACTGTCTTATAGATCTTTCCCTTTCTTCCCCATATCTAGGTGACTGTCTTATAGATCTTTCCCTTTCTTCCCCATATCTAGGTGACTGTCTTATAGATCTTTCCCTTTCTTCCCCATATCTAGGTGACTGTCTTATAGATCTTTCCCTTTCTTCCCCATATCTAGGTGACTGTCTTATAGATCTTTTCCTTTCTTCCCCATATCTAGGTGACTGTCTTATAGATCTTTCCCTTTCTTCCCCATATCTAGGTGACTGTCTTATAGATCTTTCCCTTTCTTCCCCATATCTAGGTGACTGTCTTATAGATCTTTCCCTTTCTTCCCCATATCTAGGTGACTGTCTTATAGATCTTTCCCTTTCTTCCCCATATCTAGGTGACTGTCTTATAGATCTTTTCCTTTCTTCCCCATATCTAGGTGACTGTCTTATAGATCTTTTCCTTTCTTCCCCATATCTAGGTGACTGTCTTATAGATCTTTTCCTTTCTTCCCCATATCTAGGTGACTGTCTTATAGATCTTTCCCTTTCTTCCCCTTATGAAAGTGTTGATCCCTGGGAAACTCTGGAATTCCTGGCCTATTCTGATTAGCAGTTTCTAATTATCCCCTTCCCCCAAGGTAAACTCTTAGGAATCTGTGCTGTGACCAGCAGTTTCTAACTGCCCTTGTTCCTAGGGCATTTCTGCAATCCCTCCCTTCCTGCAGTTGAGCTATTTTGTTGACACAGGTGACCCTGGCTTGCAAGAAGTGACCAGAATTACTCCTGTGGTTTTTCTAGGAACATGCTAACACCCTGCAATAAATCACTCAGGAGCCACCTTCTGTTCCATCTAGCTGGGTGCCCTCTTTTTGAGTATATGTAGCCTCTGTCTGTAACTCCCTTCACTGAACTTCCCTGAGTAGGACTATGTTGTTCATTCCTTGACCCTGAATAAATGCCTTATTTTATTTACCGATCACTTTATTGATCTGATTTTTATACAGGCTTGACAAAAGGTGAAGTCCCTGTGATCTCATAGCTTTCCTTATTGTTCTGAGACTTTTTTTTGGAAATTCAAGAATTATGTCATCTATTTGGTCTAAGGACAGACTTACTGGCAACTGGCTGGTAGGTCATCAATTAATCTTTGGCATAAGAGATGGCAATTTCTTCCCTTCTCCTAATGCAAGTCCTGTTATCTCAGCTGATTTATATCATTCCTGCTCTAGTTATCTTTTCTATTAATCTTTCTATGACTCTGTATGTGTGTGTGTGTGGAATGTACTCATATCTCCTGCAGTTCTGTAGGACCCAGGGATTTAGGTCTGTGCCCGCCTAACCATTCAGACAAAGTGGGGAAGAAGCCCACTTCTCTTTCTGGCGGTGGGGTCAGAATAAAAGCTTGATAAGGAGCTAAGATGAGGGCTGGGAGGGTTCTGGGTTTCCTTGAAAACAGACCAGTCACCATGGCAACCGGTAATTGAAACCAGCTAAAACCACCTTTGTGGACACTGAATTCTTCCTCTTAAGTTTAAAGAGCTGGGCCCCTGCCTAGAGGCCATGTTGGGATCCACCCCTTCTGCAGAGATTTTGTAAGCTTCCTGTTCCCTCCCAACCCCCCATTCAGAACAAAAAGAGAGAGAATCCAAAAGAGGTGGAATGAATGGGCTTGTGGGTTTCTGCCTGGGGCCCCTCTCGGGATTCCCTAATGCTGCAGAGACTTTGCCAAATACCTTTCACCCTTCCCTCACCTCCCTTCAATAATTGTCAGACACAAATTCTGTCCAGTTATTCTAGAAGTACGGGGGTAGGATTGAGGGGCCCTGAAAGAATGTTGTATTCTCCTTGGGCATAATCCTACGTCAGGGATCCCCCCAAACTGCCTAGGTTACCCTCCATATTTTCTCTTCACTTTCCAAACAGTGATTGATGCTGATTTGGGCACAGAAGGAGAGGAGAAGCAAAGGGGAAACTGGGCCTGGAGCCTTCCCAGCTGGCTCCAAACAAAAAAAAAAAAAAAAAAAAATTAGGGATCTTTCCATTCTGCACACTGAATGAGTGAGTGGAATTTACAGATCAGTGGTAGAGAGAGTGGGAGATGAGGATGGGCACTTTCTGTGTCCCTAAAATTACCCTTCACAGACCCACAGTCTGCTGAACTCAGGGTCCATAAAGTAGGAGGCAGCTGTTCTCAATTACTGGTTGCCATGGTCACTAGTCTGTTTCCAAGGCAACCTCATTCCTGCTTTCCCTCTTGCTATGTCTTTATCAAGCCTTTGTAAACCTTTAGCCAAGAGAAAACATGCATGCATAAATACAGATGCACAAGGACAGACAGAGACAGAGAGATTGGAGAGGAAGAAAGAGACAGAGACAGACAGACAGAGAGAGATTAGTAGAGAAGCTGGCTGCACAAAAGTATATTAAAGAATATATATCAACCAGCTGTGTTGACAAGACTGGAGTCAGGAGAAAGAACAAACAAGATGCCATCCATCATGGTAGTGAAAGATACATGATAGCCTCCCATCCAGTTGCTAGTAAGTCTCCTTATCCCAAATAAATGACTTTATTCCTTTAAAAAATTTTTTATTAAAGCTTTTTATTTTCAAAGCATATGCATGCATAATTTTCAACATTCTTCCTTCTAAATCTTGTGTTCCAAATTTTTTCCCTTCCTTCCCCCTGAAGAGGAAACCCCAAAACTCTGAAAAATCCTTAAAGGAGAAAACCTCCTTGGACTCTGCCTCAGTGAGGGGACTCCACCCCAAGCACAAACAGTTTCATCTTTGTTATCTGGATGGGGATGGCTCAGTCCCCAAACCCATTGAATTCAATTCAAATTCTAACCCTGGATGAAACCCAGCTGGGAGCCAATATGGGACTTCACCCACAAGCCCCCTTCAGCTTGTAGCCAAAGCTCCCTATTATAAAAGAGTCAGACTGGAGCCCTCTCTTTGCAGAGGTTCTAAACATGGCAGCCTTATACCTGGCATGCCAAGGATCTCTACCCACTGGAACCCTGATTCCGGTACCCTTTTACCTCTACCTTCAACTTTACTAACTAGATTTTAACTTTACTTCCAAACCCCAAAATAATCCTCTTTTATCAATCTAGGTTTTCTGGTCTGTACATTCCTTTACAGGGGACTCTTGCACCACCACTAGACCTCATTTAACTCCGTCTCCTTGGGCTGAATCCAAAGGGGTTGCAGGGGAGCTCTATTTGACTCCCTGTACCCCGAATCTGCCACTAGATCTCAATTAAACCCTGATTTCATTTAGGTATCCCCAATTCTAAACCTCATCACCCCCACCCCCTCCCCTAGACAGCAAGTAATCCAATATACATTAAGCATTGCACATGTGCAATTCTTCTATACATATTTATACAATTATCATGCTGCACAAGAAAAATCAGATCAAAAGGGAAAAAAATGAGAAAGAAAACAAAATGTAAACAACAGCAAAAACAGGTGAAAATACGATGTTGTGGTCCACACTCAGTTTCCACGATCCTCTCTTTGGGTACAGATGACTCTCCATCACAAGACCCATGGAACTGGCCTGAATCACTTCATTGTTGAAGAGAGCCACATTCGTCACAATTGATCATCACATAATTTGGTGGTTGTTGTGAACAATTTTCTCCTGGTTCTGTTCATTTCACTTAGCATCAAGTCTCCCCAGGCCTCTCTGAAATCATTGTGCTGATAGTTTCTTATAGAACAATAACATTTCATAACATTAATATACTATAACTTATTCAGCCATTCTCCAACTGATGGGCATCCACTCAATTTCCACTTTCAAAGGGCTGTCACAAACATTTCTGCACATGTGGATCCCTTTCCCTCCTTTAAGATCTCTTTGGGATATAAGCCCAATAAGAGACACTGCTGGATCAAAGGGTATGCAGTGTGATAGACCTTTGGGCATAGCTTACATGGGTCTATTCTTGAATTTCCCAAGAAAGTGTCTGAATATTAAAGGATACTATGTAGATCACAGGTGCTTCAAGGATTACAAAGTGCTTTCCCGTGCCACATTGAGACTAAAGAGCAGGATTCACTAGACAGTAACATAGAAACACTTCAGAAGAAACCCAAAATAGGAATCTGGAAAGCTGTAATTCCACAAGGAAATGGCCAAATGAGTATGAGGACCATGAACCAATTAATAAAAGTCTAGAATAGCGAGAAAGTAAAGATAAATAATAAAGAAAATGAGGAAATGAAATTCTTTTTAGAAGAAGCAGAAAAGTAACGTTTAAAAAACTAATAAAATTGATGAAGAGACTGAGAAGAGGGATTCTTTTTGATTGCCTGACTGGAAGGAATAGAAGAAGGGAAGAATCAAATAACTAGATAAAAGAAAGACAGAAAAAGGAATGATTAAGCAAAAATCTGAAACTATAGAAAGGAGCAATCAATAAGAGGGTGGGGTTGAGGGAGCAAAAAATGGTCAGAGTGATGCCGTTTGAGTGGTCTCAATTCCTGGTGGTCAAGAGGTGAGTGGCTATAAGAGAGTTGTTAAGAATCCCCTTTAAATCGACTGCAGGTTTAGAGTGAAAGAATTCACTCAGTGCCGAATTATTAGTAGCAAAATGAAAGTTTATGGTTGAATGGAAATCAGTTTACCAGTGACTGACTTCTATAGTGACAGATCTCTGGAAAATGGGGTTTGGGCACTGTGAATGCTTTCTCAGTGGGCAGAATGGTCCTGACAAATTGCTTAGTCCATCTGCAAAGACGGTGGTGGAGGGAAGTTGTTATATTGGGTATCTTGAAGGGGAGCTGGGACAGCCCGAGCAGATCAGACCAGGCGGGGGCTGGGTCAGCCTGGATCTCCTCTTGGAATTAACAACACTTCAAAGGGTGCTTTTTGACCAGGATTTCTAATTGAATCATCCTGCAAAGATAGCTTATCTGGAGAGGATGTGCCTTCCCCAGGAGGAGCTGAGAATCTGAAAGGGATCACAGATCAAAAGGAAATAGTTTCTTAAAGGAACCATAACCTTCTTCAAGAGTAGTATTGTATTAAAGAGGATTAAACTGAAACCACTAAAGAGACAGAGTTCTTTTTTTGGCATGTAAAAGGGGAAAAAGTCTTAATTTGGTAAAATATTAGAGGCAAATGAAGGAAAGTGTAACTCTAACTCATAAATAAATGTGAATGATACAGTGAATAAAAACCCTGAAAGGTACTATTTCCAGGTTTCCAGGTACTGTTATTCAATTTATTAATTAGACTAGCCAATAATCAATAAATGAATGATTACTGGTTTCTCTTAGTAACCAAAGACATCAAGGGAGACTCTGAAACACCTTATATCAGGTGATCTGATAGGGAACTCCTATCATGAAATCATGAAGAATGAAAAGGGGAGAACCTAACCTAACCAAGAATAGATGCCTTGGGGGCTAGGAGTAAATTATTCAGTAATGCCCTTCAGAAATTGACCTTTTTCAAGAGTTGGATCTTTAACAAGAGGAAAAGGATGGATCAAAAATTAATCATTAGTTATTAATCTAATACTATAATATTAATTTCTCCCAATGGATTAAAAAATCCAAGTAAAAATGAGATTGGATAAGAAAACAAAACCCCCCAATTTGTTGCTTAAGAGAAAAATTAAAGAAAAAAACCAAGATTTACTATGCATTAAGTGAATCGACAAAAGCCTTAGATATAATCCTGCTATATGAGAAAACAAAAGCCATTAATCAGAATATTAAAAGTGATTAAACAAAGGGAGTAGATGAGACTGAAAGGAACCATAGACAACAAACCAATGTAAATATTAAACTATTTTCCAAATGCCTTAGTATCTAAAACTGAATTACAAGAAGACCTAGACAGTAACACAAATCAGAAATTTCAAAATCCTCTCAGCTTTAGATTTTAGAAAGAGAAACAAGAGGGGGAAATACAGGAATAAAATTGCCATGGAAATTAGTGCTGAATGACTTGTGGCGTTTTCTAAAAGACACTGCAAAAAAAACAAAAACAAAAAGCCAGCCACCTACATCTCTACATGGCATGAATTTTTTTTTTTTACAGAAATGTGCCATTATTAATGAAAATAATAACAAAAGAGAATTTTGGGAAGATATGGGAGTAGATCAATAAATTTAAAGTTCTCCCACAAACAGAACAAAATTGTACCTCAGGGCAAACATTAGTAAAAAATCAAGAAGACTTGGAGCAGAACAGAGGTTCTCCAGGCACAATCCAAGAAGATTTGAAGAAAGACCTCAGGGAAGTAGAAACGCCTCCAGGCTAGCTCTGCAGAAACACCAAATGGGGACATGGGAGTTGAGCTGGATTTGGCTGGATATACAGGAATTTTCACCACCTGGACTGTGTGTGGAGTTGGGGGTCTGAGTCCTCAATCTAGGAAATCTCAGCTTATTAGGAACATCAGGCCCAGTTGTGCACAGACGTAGTCCAGGGAGAGAAAGAACCAGGATACCAGATATGAAGAAGCAGTTGCCAGAACTTGCAGAAGAATGGAGCATTTGGTTTGGGGTTCCACTTCACAGGGAAGAGCTGAAATGAAACTAGAGGTACCATTCCACCACCCCATTATCAGAAGTACTTACACTAACACCACTAATACTTCTCATTAAAAAATTGATGGGGGGGGGGGGGGAAAGAAAGAATACAATCAAAGAATCTTACTATAAAAAGAGGGAAGAGCTTGACAATGTGATTTCAGCTCAGATTGCCAGATGTTCACTGTTTTCTCCATTGATCCAGTAGCAAGTAAAAGAATATTGGGCGCAAAGGCATAGGTTGTAATATACCTGGTATGTTGAGTCAAAGTGTGAAGTATACTCCCAGTATTAGATTCATATACAATCACAGATTTGTCCACAGATCCTGAAACTAACATCTGGCCAGATGTTAACTCCAGAGGACACTGAAGTAAAAAAAAAAAAAAAAAAAAAACCAAAAAAAAAAACTTCTTTTATTCCAAAGAGTAACGTTGAATAGCTCCTTGCCCAGAGAGAATTTATAGAGCTCAAAAAGAATTAAAATTCAAATGAAAGACATTGAGGAAAAACTTTTTTAGGAAGTCAGTGAAACTATAAGAGACCAAGAAATAACAAAACAGAATATAAAGAATGAAAAAATAGTATAGAATGTGAAATATTTTATTAAAAAAAACAACAGATTTGGAGAACAGATCAAGAGGAGAAAATAATTGGATTACTGAAAGCTGTGACCAAAAAAAGAATGGTGACACAATAATGCAAAAAATAATCCAAGAAATTGTCCGGAAGTGAGAGAACATGAGGGGAAAGCAGAAATAGAAAAAAATCCAATCACCACCTCAAAGAGAACTGGTAGATTCCACAAAGGTATGAAAAGCATAGGAATATTATTGCTAAATTTCAAAACCCTCCAAAATAATTCAAATATGCTATAGCTACAATAAGAATTGTATAGAACTTATTTGCAGCCACAATAAAAGACTGAAGGTTCTGGAATCATATATGTCAGTGATTAAGAGAACTAGGCCTGCAGTCAAAATATCTTATCCAGCAAAATTATCCATAGAATTAAATGGAAAAAAGTGGACATTCAACAAACTTGCAGATTTTTAGGACTTTTTTTTGTTATAAGATTTTTTTTACTAAAGCTTTTTATTTTCAAAACATATACATAAGTAATTTTCAATATTCACCCTTGTAAAACCTTTGGTTCAAATTTTTTTTCCCTTATTTCCCCCAACTCCCTCCCCTAGATGGCAAGTAATCCAATATATGTTAAACATGTGCTATTCTTCTATACATATTTCCACAATTATCATGCTGCACAAGAAAAATCAGATCAAAAAGGGGGAAAAATAAGAAAGAAAACAAAATGCAAGCAAAAAACAACAAAAAGAGTGAAAATGCTATGTTGTGATCCACACTCAGTCCCCACAGTCCTCTCTGGGTACAGTTGGCTCTCTTCATCACAAGACCATTGGAACTGTCAGGACTTTCAACCAAACCCAAACTCAATAGAAAATTTAACATGTAAAGAGCCAATATCCAAGATTAATTTCAAGGAACTTAACATAGACAAATTTGGTATTAAATTCTTCCTTTTTCCATAGATCTGACAGGTAGACTATTAGCTTGTGATATCACCCTTTATGTCTAAATCTTGTGTCCATTTTTTATGTCTAAATCATGCATCCATTTTGATCTTATCTTGGTATATGGTATAAGATGTTGGTCTATACTTAGTTTGTGCCATATTGTTCTCCAGTTTTTCCAGCAGTTTTCCTTAACTAGTGAGTTCTTATCCCAGAGGCTGGGGTCCTTGGGTTTATCAAACACTAGATTACAATGGTCAGTTCCTGATGGGGGTGTGAATTAACATTCTGAAATTCTGTCCCCTTTGATTCCTGACCTCCCCTTCCCAGACTCCAGAGAGTCTATGAGAGCATATCCTCTTGGCTGAGTCATTTCTAAGGCAAATCACCTCCATTGATAGCCAGATCTCCATTCAAATTCAAGCTGAAAAAGCCTTCAAAGCAATTTCATTGGGAGATCCTGGTCTGGTCAGCTCAAACTGCCCCAGCTTCCCTTGCCAAGATCTGCTTATATAATAGGTTTCTGTTTACTCATTTCTTTGCAGAGTGCCCAAAACAGTAGCTGCCAGGATCCTGCCTGCTGAGAAGACATTCTCTTCTCAGTGCCAGCCTCCATTTCTCTAATAAGACTTTGCCACTAAAGAAGTCAGTTTTTCTAACAAAGCTGACTTCTCATCCAACAATAAACTTCCATTTTTGCCACCTAAAACTCTTCGGGTTCCTGAATACTAGAACCCC
The DNA here is from genome assembly GCF_048593235.1 of Sminthopsis crassicaudata. Taxonomy (NCBI): domain Eukaryota; kingdom Metazoa; phylum Chordata; class Mammalia; order Dasyuromorphia; family Dasyuridae; genus Sminthopsis; species Sminthopsis crassicaudata. The sequence goes on along the minus strand of NC_133623.1, from coordinate 81,755,969 downwards.
ATCATCCCTACTATGTCTTGTGCACCTAATCTATTCCACTGATCAATTACTCTATTTTTTTAGGCAGTGCCAGATAGTTTTGAGATCGATATTGCTAGGTCACCTTGCTTTGCATTTTTTCATTAATTCCCTTGATATTCTTAACCTTTTGTTCTAGCAGATGAATTTTTTTTAAATTTATCAAATAATTTTGGCAGTTTGGTATGGCACTGAATAAGTTATTAATTTAGGCAGAATTGTTATTTTTATTTTATTGGCTTGACTTAATTGACAATTGGTATTTTTCCAATTATTTGTATCTGAATTTATGTGAAAAGTGTTTTGTAATTGTGTTCATTGTAGTTCCTGGGTTTGTCTTGACAGGTATACACCCAAGTACTTTATATAATTTATAGTTACTTTATTATTTTATTTTTGCTGAGGCAATTGGGGTTAAGTGACTTGCCCAGGGTCACACAGCTAGGGAAGTATTACATGCCTGAGGCTGGATTTGAACTCAAGTCCTCCTGACTTCAGGGCCAGTGCTTTATCCACTGTGCCACCTAGCTGCCACTATTTACAATTATTTTATGCAAACAGTTGACACTCATTTCCCAGTGTTCCTTCTCTGGGTGTAGCTGATTCTGTCCATCATTGATCAACTGGAACTGAATTGGATCTTCTCTATGTTGAAGATATCCACTTCCATCAGAATACATCCTCTCATACAGTATCATTGTTGTACAACATTGTACACTCATATAATGATCTCCCAGTTCTGCTCATTTCACTCAGCATCAATTCATCTAAGTCTCTCCAAGACTCTCTATATTCATCCTGCTGGTCATTTCTTACAGAACAAATATATTCTATAATATTCATGTACCACAATTTACCCAACCATTCTCCAATACATGAGCATCCATTCATTTTCCAGTTTTTAGCCACTACAAAAAGGGCTGCCACAAACATTCTTGCACATACAGGTCCCTTTCCCTTCTTTAGTATCTCTTTGGGATATAAGCCCAGTAGTAGTATGGCTGGATCAAAGGGTGTGCACAGTTTGATAACTTTTTGAGTATAATTCCAGATTGCTCTCCAGAATGGTTGGATTTGTTCACAACTCTACCAACAATGTATCAGTGTCCCAGTTTTCCCACATCTCCTCAAACATTCATCATTATTTGTTCCTGTCATCTTAGCTAATCTGACAGGTGTGTAGTGGTATCTCAGAGTTGTCAGACATATATCCTTAACTAAACAAAAGATTGAGGTAATTACAAATGATAAAATAGATAATGTTGATTGCATGAAATAAAAAAAAAGCTTCTGCATAAACAAAATGAATGTATCTGGGATAAAGAGAAGAGAAGTTGAATAGGACAAAGTCTATGTATCACATTTTTCTGGTGAGGATTTGGTTCCAAGATAAATAAACAATTAATAAATATATAGAATATTAACGGCTATTTTCCAATAGATAAGTTTCAAATGATATGAACAAATAGATCTCAAAAGAAGAATGGCAGAGGATTCTGGGAAGATGAAAGAGTAGGTCAGAAAATTTCAAGCTCTCCAGATTTCCCCCACAAACAAGACAAAATAGCACTTAAGGGCAAACATATAGTGGGAGAAAATACAGGAGAGGTCGGTCAGAACAGTGGTCCTTCTGAGATAATCAGAAAAGATCTGAAGAAAAATATAAGAAAGGAGGTTTGACCCATGTGAAATGTAAGCACTTCCAAGCTAGTTCTACTGAAACAGCAAGCAGTGAACCCTGGGGCTAGCTGAGTTGGGATACACTGGAGCCCAGCCACAGGAACTTTGCTCTCTCAGACTGTATGGGGAGTTGGTGTCTGAGTCTAGGAAGATTGAGGAAGCCTCAGCTAATAAGGAATGCCAAGCCTATAAGTGCTGCTGGGACACCATCCTGAGCAAGAAGAAACCAGCCCATGTCCCTGTTGGGTGAATGCAGAAGTAGTGGGTCAGGGACTCTGCAGGCTGTGGGCATTTACAGGAGGTCTTGGTTTTGGTTCCAGGCCAGAAGAGAGAACAGAAGGAGGACCTGAGGCCAGAAACACCATTCCCCACATCCCAGGACTATAGGTAATTACAAACAACAAGCTGTTATAAATTTTTAAAATGAGCAGGAAAAGGAGAAAGTCCTCAACTATATCATGTTACTATGGGAATAGAGAAGACTGGGGTTTGTCTTCAGAGGAGAATGTTGAACCAAAAAAGCCTCTTCTACCCCAAAGAGTAATATTAAATGATCCCAAAAAGAATTCACAGAAGAAATTTTAAAAGATTTTAAAAATCAAATGAGATTGAGGTATAAATAAAAAAGAACAAGCCTAAAAAACCCCAAGATGATGAAAAGAAAGTCAATTAACTGGAAAAGGAGATCCAGAATCTTAAGGAAGAAAATAACTCCTTGGAAATTAGAATCAGGCAAAGGGAAGCCAGTGAAGTTATAAGAGACCAAGAAATAATAAAACAAAATATGAAGAATGAAAAAATAGAAGAGAATGGAAACATCTCATGAGGAAAACAACTGATGTGCAGAACACATTAAGAAGAGTTAACAAAAATAGTCAGACTACCTGGAAGTTATAATTAAAAAAAGATCTCCATTCAGTAATTCAAGAAATAATTAAAGAAAGTTGTTCTGAAATGTTGAACAAGAAGGGAAAGTAGAAATAGAAAAAATCCATTGGTCCACCACATGAAAGAGGTTCTAGAAGAAAATTCACAGGAATATTATAGCCAAATTCTGAAACCCCCAGGTCAAGGAGAAAATATTGAAAGCAATAAGAAAAATTCAATTCAAATATGGCAGAGCCGTAATTAGAATCACAGAAGACCTAGCAGCAGCTATATTAAAAGACCACAGATCTTTTATACATCAAAGAGCAAACAATTGGGGTTGAAGCAAAAAACAAAGTTAAGCATAATCCTGAATGAAGAAAAAAGGAAATTCAATAAATTGCCAGAATTTCAGGATTTTGCTGCAAAAGACCTGAACTTAATAGAAAACTTAACATTCAAGATCTAAGAGCAATATAAGATAAACATCAAAGACTAAATACAAGGGACTCAGTAAGGACAAACTTTATTTTTATATATGGACATGTAAACCATATGTCTAAGATTATACTTAGGAATTCAAATTAGGAATACAAAAGAAAGATTGGGGTAGAGCTGAGTTTGATGTGATTCTAAAAAGTAAAACTATGTAAGAAAAATCAAAAAGAATCGTTATCTTATACAAATGAGGTTTGAGAGGAGGTAGAACTGACACAGAGAAATTAGATGGAAGAGGACTGGTAGTTCTGGAATCCTACTCACATCAGGAATGGGTTTAAGCGGGCACTATATACAAACATACATGCATGTATTATATATGTATCTAACTATATGTGTGTGTATGTATTTAAAATGGTATAAAAGTCTTCTAAATTCAGTAAGAAATAAGAAGGTAAGGGGATAGGGAGAGGAAAGGGATTTTTAGAGGAAACCCTATTCTCATCAGATCTAGGTTAAAGAGAGAACAGCATATACATTTAGAAGGGAATAAAAATCTTCTAAATTTATAAAGAAATATGAGAGTGAGGGAATAGGATAAGTATAGTATAGAAGGATAGGTAGATTAATGGTAATGGGATAAAGAGGGAGATATATCTGTTTATCTATCTAGATGCTATAAAAGTTTTCTAAATTCAGATAGAAAGGAGTCAAAAGGAAAGGCTGAAGAAGAAGATAAAGGAGGGGTTCTTGTGAGTTAACTAGTAGGACAGCAAGGAAGTGGATAGAAGTAAAGCAGAGGAGTCAGGAGGAATAGGAAATAATACACACAAGCATCAAATAAAGATAAAGAGTAGAATTTATTATGTAAAAAAGAAGGGGTAATAATCATGATCTCAGACACAGTTAAAGCTAAAATAGATTTAATCAAAGGAGGAAAATAGGAAAACTACACCATATGTCAGCCATATTAATACTGTTTTAGAGTATTTAAAATAACTGGACAGTATAAGGTTGGAATATTGCTGTAGTGTAGGAAATAGTGAGTTAGTGGATTTAGAAAAATATGGAAAGATTTGGATTTATGAAGAACGATGTTATCCACCTCCAGAGAACAGAGAACAACCAAACATAGTAGAGTCTTACAAAAATGCATATAAATGTATATGTGTACATATGAGTGTTGTTGTTGATGTCTAGGTATATGTATATGTGTTGGTATATATGTGTGTGTGCGTAAATATATCTGTGCTTAATTGTAACCTTCTTGGGGGAGAGGGCAGAAAAAGAGGACAAGAAGAATAAAGTAAAAAGTACACAGCCAAGAGATGAAGTGAAACAGCAAGATCAATGAGGTGTAAGATTTAAAATGTAGGAAGGGGTTCAGTTCTGAAAGGTTTTGAATGCCGAGCAGGACATTTTATATCTGATTCTGAAGAGAAAGGAAGTCATAGGAAGTTACTGAGTTAGGGAGGTGACATGATAGGACCTGGGTTTTAGGAAAATCACTGGTGTCTAAATGGAGGATGGACTGAAGTGGAGAGGAATTTGAGGCAGCAGACTGGGATTTTTAAATTGTCTAATCTGTGAGAAAAAACCACTGAGGCAGAGCACTGAGCCAATGGTATATTATTAAAAGGTCCACAGTCCACTCTAATGACATGGACCTCACATCTTCTTCATGATCTGAGATGCCCCTTTCCTCCAGGGTCTTATTTTTATAAGGTTTAATAACAAGCTATGCAAAAGAGGCATGGCAAAATACAGAATCTCATTGATGATCTTGCTCTTGAGGGCCAAAAATAACCTATCTCATTGATGGATAGATCTTGCTCTTGAGGGCCAAAAATAACCTATCAGCAGGGATGATCAAAGATTAGGCAAAGCATTGAGCATCTTCACTAAGTGATCATAATATGGTGACCTGTACATGGTAGATGAGTGTGGTCCAGAGTATAAAACTAATCTGGGGAGACTTTCCAAAAACCAAGGCATCCCATTTACACTGGGTTTAGATTTGGAATTGGAGCAAAACAGGATGGAGAGATTTTTGTCAGCATTCTTGTGGTTGCACAACTGAGATATTTCATCACATTACATTAAAGTTTGAGGCCCACTACAAGAACCTATCTTAATCTAATTATCTGTATGTGATTTATATAAAATATCAAACAGATTAAAACTGATTGGAATAGAGTAGGGAGTCCAAATGAATCATTTCTCTCAAAACTCATTAGCAGGCTATTGAAATAGTCCAGTCATGAGTGATGGCGGACTGAGGAGAGGAGGAGGTAGTACAAAAGTAAAAGTCAAGGCTTTGGCAAAAGATGAAAACATATAGTAAGTAAGTTGAGAGCAAGGCTTTGGTTGTAAGCCTGAGGGACTGGGAAGATGATGTTCCCTGTACAATGATAGGGAAGTTAGGAGAGTGGGAAGGTTTAGAGAGAATGTGAGTCTGTTTTGGATTTTGGACCTGTGGAGTTTAAGATGTTTATTCAAAGTCTAGTTGGAATTATCTGAAAGACTGTGGGAGATGTAAGAATTGAGGTTATCTTAGAGGTTAGGGGAGAACAGTTAAATCTGAGAATTGTCAGCATGGAGATGGCAGTTAAATCCATGGAAGCTGATGAGATTAACAAATAAAGTAGTGTAAAAAGAGAATTAGTAACTTTGCAGGAAGGAATTTCAGTGCAATAATGAGATCAAAAGCCAAATAATGAGAGAGAGGGAGAGAGAGAGAAAGAGAGAGAGAGAGAGAGAGAGAGAGAGAGAGAGAGAGAGAGAGAGACAGAGACAGAGACAGAGACAGAGAGAGACAGAGAGACAGAGACAGAGAGACAGAGACAGAGACAGAGACAGAGACAGAGAGACCTACTTGTGACAGCCTTTTCAAAAAGTTTAGTCAGAAAGGTCAGAAGTGGAGGAATCAAGTGTGAATTTTTGAGACTGGAGGAGACATGGGAAGGTTTATAGGGAGTAGGGAAGAACTTTATATCACAAAAGACTTCACCTTAAGGCAATTAGATGGTATAGTAGATAGAAGCACTGGTCATGGAATTAGGAGGACCTGAGTTCAAATGTGACCTCAGACACTTAATATTTACTTACTAGCTATGTGACCTTAGGTAAGTCACTTAACCACAATTTGCCTCACCAAAAAACTCCAAAACAAACAAACACCATCCCCCCAAAAAAGCTTTCACCATGGATTTGGTTACTGAGAGGGGCCATTGAACAAATTTATTGGCTATTATTAGCCAATATAATTAATAAATTGATCATATTCAGAAATTTGTCTTCCAGCATAATTTCATTTCATTTGTGATACTTTGGCAACCACTAAGCAATTGAGGGAGAGAAGCTGGTCCTTGGAACATTTTCTTTTCTTTTCTTTTCTTTTAATAATAGCTCCCTACCTCTCAAAATACATGCAAAGACAGTTCTCAACATTTATCCTGGCAAAACTCTGCTTTCCACATTTTCTTCCTCCTTCCCCTCTCCCTCTTCCCTCAGACAGCAAGCAATCCCCTATATGTTAAACACATGCAACTCTTCCAAACATGCCTCCACATTTATCAGGCTGCACAAGAAAAACCAGATCAAAAAGGGAAAAAAAAATGCGAACAAACTAAAACAAAAAGAGTAAAAATTCTATGTTGTGACCCACTTTCAGTCCCCATAGTCCTCTCTCTGAATGCAGACGGCTCTCTTCATCCAAAGTCTATTAGAATTAGCCTGAATCATCTCCTTGTTGAAGAGAGCCACATCCATCAGAATACATCCTCATACAGTATCATTGTTGAAGTGTATAATGATCTCCTGGTTCTGCTCCTTTCACTCAGCATCAGTTGATTTAAGTCTCTCCAGGCCTCTCTGTATTCCTCCTGCTGGTCATTTCTTACAGAACAATAATGTTCCATAACATTCATGTACCATAATTTACCCAACCATTCTCCAATTGATGGACATCCATTCATCTTCCAGTTTCTGGCCACTACAAAAAAGGCTTTCACAGACATTTTGGCACATGTGGGTCCCTTTCCCTTCTTTAAGATCGCTTTGGAATATAAACCCAGTAGTAACTGCTGGATCAAAGGGTATGCACAGTTTGATAGCCTTTTGGCAAAGTTCTTGGGGCTTTTTCTTAAGAGAAATCCTTGAATGCTCTAGAGCAGGAGTTCTCAAACTATGGCAAATGGGCTGAGACAGAGTGGGAGCTTTTGTTTTTCCTCTAGTCCGGCCCTCCCACAGTCTGAGGGACAGTGACCTGGCCCCTATTTAAAAAGTTTGAGGACCACTGCTCTAGGGAAATTCCTGGAGGAGTTTTCTAAAGAGGATACCCCCAGAAACCTCACCGCCCCTCGATTCCAGCCTTTCTGAGCCAAGGTAAGCCTATCTTGGTTGGGGATGTCCCTGGGGAGTCCTTCTAAGGTGAGCCTCCATGCTGTTGGGGAAGTAGCTAACTAAGGCTGTCCTCCACTCTCCTGGGGAAGTCCCTTCAGGAGAACAAGGTTGCCTCCACCCTCGTGGGGAAGTCTCTGTAAGGGAAAAGGGCATCCAGTATTTAACGGTAACAACATTTGATTATTGTGCCAAGTAAAAGTTTTGAGATAGCTTTTAGAAAATTATAAGCACTAATTTTTTAATTAAAAACTTTTCAGTGGAAAATCTGAAAACTATCTAAATGGCAAATGCTTCTCTATGTGGAAAGAGATTAGCCCAAGTCGCAATCTTGGCCTGAAATGGGATTTTTTCAAACTTCTGCCCACATTCTTTTAGGAGCTCCATTTCTGGCGTTTCATGTTGTTGAATCTGTTTATCTGTTGGCCTGCTCCGCCTGTGGAATGCTGTCTGTGTAAAGGGCAAACCCCTTTTTCTTCCCTTAAAAGCCTCAACAAGAACGTCTCTCTTCTCTGTCTGTAAAAAACAAACCCAAATACTCCAGCCAAGTAGAAAAGGCAAGAAGAGACACAGAGAAGAGAAAAGAGGATCTTTGTTCCCTAGTCCGAGAAGGAAAGTCCTTAAAGAAAAAAACACTTCAGTGGAGTAAAGATTGATTCTATAGGACTGGGAAAGGCTGGTTGGGTTTTGTTCCGGATTAGAAGAAAAGTAGGGAAGGCAGACTTAAGAAAGACACCCAGGCTCTGGAGACCTCACGTGACCAAACTGGGAATAATAACACACTTGTCTTGAAGTTTGGGCTTTGACGTTTCACTGATTTTTTAATATTTGTTATGTGACAACATTTCTTTAATTCATGTAATTCAGGTTTTGCCCAAATATCATCCTCTATTTAGCTCATAATATGGGTCTCTATCAGTCACCCAAATATCTTAATTGGATATTGTTTCAGTAAAAGATCTTTTTAACTTCTCCAAATTGACAAATTACCTTACCTGCCAAGGAGAGGTAAAAGACACGAAGGAGAAGAAACTTCTGCTGACGCTGCAAACTAATACCAGTGAGGAGCCTTCATATGCATTGTCTTAGAAGGAAATCTCCACAAGAGTCCATCAGTTTTTGCCTTTTTATTTCCTCCTCTCCCCTCCCTTCCCCTGTCCTTTACTCTCCTCTTCTTCTGCCTCTCTTCCCCTTTCCTCCCCTCCTCTCCCTTCTTTTCCTCTCCCCTCCTCAATCCCACAGAACACCACACTCCAAGATTAGGTATAATCCCTTGGTACTTCACACATCTCCTGTCTTGCCACAATTAAAATGTGGGGTAGCAGGCAGGGAGTGGAGATGGTGATTTTAATGAGTTGTGAAGAATCACCTCTATGAGAGAGAGGGGAGGAGGGGCTAGTTTCTCAGTTAAGATGGGAGAGAGTGGAGAAGAAGGAGCTCTCAGTCAGTAGACTCTGTTTTCTCAATGAAATGAAGGCAGATTCTTAGCTGAGAATGTTGGCGGCTATGCAAAATCTGAAGAGGTTTGGAAAAAGCAATGTGCTAAGTGGGATAATGAATTGCTTAGGGAGGTGGGAAATTGTTGCCTTGTTGCAATCAGGGTTCAGTTGAGTTTAGGTAACAGGAAGTTGTAGTGGACCCAGTAATCCTGCTTTCATGATTTTTCTACCGCTTCTTTCAGCATGAAGTGAAAAGGGGCAACAGCAGTAGATGTTGGGAGTCATGCAGGACTGATGTTTGGCAAAGAAAGGTCTCTAGGTGAAAGGGCAAGAGAGTAAAGAAAAGAAGGCAGTATACAGTCCAATTAGTTCACCAAGGGGTCAATATGGCAAAAGGAAAAGGTGGAGACGATGTAAAGGTGAGGGCCTGGGAAAGAACCCAGAAGTCATGGGACTGGTGGCACGGGTAAGGGTGAAGACGAGGGTTTGAGGTTGCAAGACAGAGGGAGAAGTAGAATGTGATCAGAAAAAAAGAAGTTCAGAGTTTAGGAACATGGAAGTTGACCATTTGTGGGTGATGGATGACAAGGTGAAGAATGGGGCCATATATCTGTGTGTAGCTGAGGTGGATGGTGGAGAAGGTCACAGGAACTGAGTCAGTTGAGAAACTGGAAGCGTGGGATGTTTGAAGGAGTATCAGAATGTATGCAAGTGTCTTCTGTAAGAGGGCAGGAGTTGGGGAGAAGAGAGGCTATAAGGCACAGGCACTGAATTCACTGGGCATCCATAGACAAAGGCCACCAGAGTCCGGATTGGATGTAAGTAGGGACTGAGTGAGGCTAAAAGGACCTGGAGGGATTACTGACTGATGGAGACACAGAGAGAAGCTGGTGGTGACATTATAGAGCCAGGAGTCTGCCAATTCTCTGACCTATGACATGGGTGTGCTGAAGTTAGGGGGCTGTCAATGGATACTGGTACAGCCAATGTTACAAAGGTAGCCAGAGAAGCTTTGCTGCCTGGCGCCATATAATCTGTTGTTCCTTCCAGTTTAGACACTCTGTTCTCAGGCCCCTTACAACACTAGAGGCCTTGAGTTTGGGTTGCTGGAGCAGAGAACAGAAAGTAGCCCCTCTTCTCTGAGCCCTCTCCCTGAACCAAATAGGAACCTGCCACCAGTTTCCAAGGCACCTCACTCAAGCTGGTGCTTCGAGGCCTCTGGGCTCACCTTCAACCTCTGGCAGCAACAGTCAAGAATGGTTCTCTCTGAAGAAGGGATGGAGCCCCAGAGGCGTTGCCCTTATTTAGGATTGAGACATAAACTGATCTTTTCCAATCCAGTGGCTACTGTTGAGTTTTCCAAATTTCCTGTAATAGTGAGTACAGCTCTTTTAACAGCATTATTTTAGAGGATTTTAAGTAGCTTGTCTGGAGTTCTGTTGCCTCCACTAGTCTTTTTCTTAAACGTATTTCCTAAAGCTTACTTGAATTCCTTCTCCAGGATTTCTGGCTCTAGATCAGTAACCACACCATAATAGTTATCATTGATGTTAAGATTTTTCTATTTATTTTTACCCAGACTTCTTTATAAAAATTTTAATAATAGCTTTTTATTTTTGAAACATGTGCAAAGATAGTTTTCAACATTCACCTTTGCAAAACCTTGTGTTCCAAATTTTTTCTCCTTGCCTTCCCCCAACCCCTCCCCTAGATAGCAAATATTCTTATAAATTTGCAGTTCTTCTATACATATTTACACTATTCTCATGCCGTACAAGAAAAATCAGATCCAAAAGGAAAAAAATGAGAAAGAAAACAAAATGCAAGCAGACAACAACAAAAAGAGTGAAAATGCTATGCTGTGATCCACATTCAGTCCCCACAGTCCTTTCTCTGGGTGCAGATGGCTCTCTTCATCACAAGATCATTGAAACTGGTCTGAATCGTCTCATTGTTGGAAAGATTCGCGTCAATCACAGTTGATCATCATATAATCTTGTTGTTGCCATGTATAATGATCTCCTGGTTCTTCTCATTTCACTTATCAGTTCATGTGAGTCTCTCCAGGCCTTTCTGAAATCCTCCTGCTGCTCATTTCTTACAGAACAATAATATTCTATAACATTCATATACCACAATTTATTCAGCCATTGTCCAGTTGATGGGCATCCACTCAGTTTACAGTTCCTTGCCACTACAAAAAGGGCTGCCACAAACATTTTTGCACATGTGGGTCCCTTTCCCTTCTTTAAAATCTCTTTGGGATACAGGCCCAGTAGAAACACTTCTGGATCAAAGGGAATGCACCAGAATGGCTGGATCCGTTCACAAGCCCACTAACAATGTATTATTGTCCCAATTTTCCTACATCCCCTCCAACATTCGTCATTATCTTTTCCTGTTATGTGTGTAGTGGTATCTCATAATTGTCTTAATTTGCATTTCTTTGATCAATAGTGATTTAAAGCACCTTTTCATGACTAGAAATGGTTTCTTCTTCATCCAAAAATCATCTGTTCATATTCTTTGACCATTTATCAATTGGAGAATGACTTGAATTCTTATAAATTTGCATCAGTTCTCTACATATTGTAGGAATGAGGCCTTTGTCAAAACCTTTGTATGTAAAAAAGTTTTCCCAGTTTATTGTGTCCCTTCTAATCTTGTCTGTGTTAGTTTTGTTTATACAAAAAACTTTTAAACTTAATATAATCAAAATTATCTATTTTGTGTTCAATAACAAATTTCAGGGTATTCCTTCCATCTCCACAGATCTGAGAGGTAGACTATCCTTTGTTCTTCTAATTTGCTTATAATATCATTCTTTATGTCTAAATCATGAACCTGTTTCAGTCTTATCTTGGTATACATTGTTAGGTGTGAGTCAATGTCTAGTTGCTGCCATACTAATTTCCAATTTTCTCAGCAGTTTTTGTCAAATAGTGAATTCTTATCCCAAAAGTCTTTGGGTTTGTCAAACAGTAGATTTCTATATTAAGACATTCTGAGGTACCACTACACATCTCTCAGATTGGCTAAGATGACAGGAAAAGACAAGATGAATATTAGAGGAGATGTGGAAAAACTGGAACACTAATACATTGTTGGTGGAGTTGTGAACTGCTCCAGCCATTCTGGAGAGCCATTTGGAACTATGTTCAAAGGGCTATAATAACTTTGAACAAAGTTCAAAGAACAAACAGTTCAAATAACTTTGTTATTATTTTCTAGCTCTGTAAAATAATTTCTTGGGAGTTTTATTAGTATAATACTGAATAAGTAGATTAATTTAGGTAGAATTGTCATTTTTATTGTATTAGCTTGGCCTTTGATATTTTTCCAACCGATTAGGTCTGACTTTATTTATGTGGAAAGCTTTTTGTAACTGTGTTAGTATAGTTGTTGGCAGGTAGACTCCCAAATATTTTATATTATTTTAAATGGATCTTGTCCATTTTTATATAGAACATTCTCTTGACATCTCTAATTTTCTTGAAAATATCCCTTGTTTTTCCCATTCTCTCATTTTCTTCTATTTCTTTGCATTGCACATTGAAGAAAACTTTATCTCTCCTTGCTATTCTTCAGAATTCTGCATTCAGCTGGGTAGCTTTCTCTTTCTCCTTTTTTTTCTCTTATCTTCCTCAGCTATCCATAAAGCCCTGATCAGGCAGCCATTTTGCTTTCTTTTCCTTTGAAAAGTTTGTTGTTGCTGTCTCCTGTGAAATACTGTAAACCTTTGTCTTTAGTATTTCAGACATGCTGTAAACCACATTGAATCTCTTAAATCTCATCACCTCCACTTCATGGTGCCCGGCACAAGAATCATAAGAAGCATAAGAAATAAAGAAGCAACAGCACTTTAGAGCTGCTCATGAGTAGGATCCTCCCAAGAGAGTTCCTTGCATAACTAGTGGGGAAGGAAAGGGAGAAGAGACCCGGTAAGACTTTTTTAGACAGGGTAATTAAATGGGACAACACATCAAAGGGCTGAGGAAGGAGACTGATGAGAGACTAAAATGCCTGTTTTGACTATAGTCCTGTTCTGCGTTTGAAAGTTTGCCTCTGGGGGCAGCTAGGTGGTGCAGTGGATAGAGCACCAGCCTTAAATTCAGGAGAACCCAAGTTCAAATCTGGTCTCAGACACTTAATACTTCCTAGCTGTGTGACCCTGGGCAAGTCACTTAACCCCAGCCTCAGGAAAAAAAAAAAAAGAAAGAAAGTTCGCCTCCGTGACAGCTCACAAAATTCAACACCTGCTATAGTGCTGTTTGCACTCTCTAGCATGTGGACTGAGATACCTTAGCATGTGGACTTAGATAACAGCCAATGCACAAACTTACTGACCATGTCATAAAACAAAAACCAGGGAATTGTTAAGGGACATGCCTAGGTGAAGGGGCAGGTCAATATTTTCCTAGAACCTCCACAGCTATGAATTATAACACTTGAAGGAGTTGCAAAGCAGCCTATATTAACTCAGATGTTCCTTGTGCATTGGGAATGACATAAATTGGAGGCAGAGGGAAGAGGAGAGAGTCTCTCTGACTTAGAGAACGCAACTGCCTCTCAGTCTCCTTGTATCATCATCCTCTCACATGAAGAAATCTATTCTACCGGTCTGAGTTAGACCTCCAGCAGCCACTGGCAGGTGGCTCCTGTAACACAACAACTTCATATTCGTAAAATATGTGACAGGTCATACCCATATGGTCTGATGGTTTTTCTTCTATTTAATTTTGAATTTTCAATAAGAAACCCATTATCTGATCCACTGTCAGCTCCAGGTCATTTTTGAAAAACTGACTATAGAGCTTTTCCACCTTTGGCTACAAAATATTTAATCTGACTCTGACTCTAATCCTAAATTTGTGCTGATTTAGTTCTTTGCCATCTAGTGATATATCCATGTGTAGAATCACTTTTTTGTCTATTTGCTCTGACCAGTGAGTTATCTTGATAGTATTAGTCTCTGCCCTTCCTCATTTTATACTCTAAAGCCAAACTTTACTACTCCAACTCTTTTTTTTTTCCTACTTTAGCATCACAATCCCCTATGATGAATGTGATATCTTTTGTGTAATTTCTAAACATGCAGATGCACACACACACACACGCACACACACACACAAGAACACACAAGTGCACATATGCCACTCCCCCACCCCATCCAACACTGCATGCCCATGCTAGTTATTTTTCAGGGGCTTTTTTCTTTTCTGCCCAAGACCTTAGGGAATGTCTTTTTGTACTCAACCCAATGTTCACCCTTAACCATTGATACAGAAATTCTTACTGTTTTCCTTATGAAGCCTGTATGAGATGGCACCTGTAAATATCTATATTTTAACTGATAATGTGGCTTGTTTGTATGATTACCTTTCAACTAAAACTGGCTGAAAAATGACCATAAGCCCATTGGCAGGACTGCATCCTTCCCTCTTTGGGGTGGCACTTAGAGACTTGCTGGCATTCAATGAACTTGAAATTTTAATAGCTAAAAAAGTGCTAGAAATTGTTTGCCCTGCGACCGTCCTCATCCTCAGGGCCAACCTTCCCACTGGACATTTGTGGACACTGTTGTCTCCTCTCCCGGACACCCCCTGCCTTTGTCAGGCTGCTGCCACAGCTGGCCATACACCACCTGACCTTCTTTATGTTTTCACTGAGTTTTCACTTGTTTGCAGTGAACAAATAGGCATAGTCCAACAAGAGAAATTTCCCCCTGGGCCACGTTTAACACTCTGGCCTTGCTTGTGTCCTTTTGGTCCATTGAGGGGCAGGCTCTTCCCGCCCGTCCCTCAAGCTCACAATTGAGGAGCCTTCTTGTGTTCCTCACTACCTCCCTTCCTTATATCCACGGTGTGGCCAAGACCTGTCACTTGTACCTGTGCAGCCTCTGCCCACTTCTCTCCTGTGGTGCTGTTCCCACCCTCGGGCAGACCTCTGTCACCTCACGCCTGGCCCATGGGTCTGTCTGCCTCAGCTCTCCCCCCATCCTGGCTGATCCTCCATTCAGACACTACAGTGGCTCCAATGTGGAGCTGTCACCCCCCCATCCAGCAAACTCCAGTGGCTCCCTATTGTCTCTCCCAGAGCCAATACAAAATGCTGTGTTTGGCATTCAAAGCCCTTCCCAACCTAGCCTCCTGCTAGCTCTCTTGCAGCCTCTCCCCTCGTATGTCCTCCTGGCCGGTCGTGAGCATGGCCTCCATCTCTGGGCTCTGGGCATTTTCTCTGGCTGTTCCCCAGGCTTGGAACATGCTCCCCCCTTGGCTCTGACTGCACTTGCTACAGAAAGCTTGCCCCAACCCCTCTTAATGCCAGTGCCTTTCCTTTTTTACTTCTTCCCTATTGATCCCGTCTATAACTTACTGTCTTTTGCCTCTTTTTGTATCCCTGTCTCTTAGCACAGTGCCTAGCGCACATTAGGTACTTCATAAATATTTACTGATTGGTAGATGGTGAGGGAGTACATAGCATTGCCCCCCCTTACTCTTCTGGAATCAGGGTTGGCCTTGGTGTTCATCAGAGTTCTGACATCTTTCAGAGTCGCTGCTGCTAATAGAGCAGCAGTGGGGGCCTTGGAGCCCAGAGCTCAAGGACGAGCTCTTCTCATTCTCCCCAGAACTATGGTTGGGCTTGTCAGGCTTCCAGCTGCCTCCTTTTGGGAACAGTCTAAGAGGAGAACCTGCACGATGGTCGCCCGCCAGAAGAAAGTGCTACAAGGGAGCTGGGGGGACCAATTACTAAACCCAGATATCATGACAATGAAAAAAGGTCCAAATTGAGAAGATAATGATTTCAGCCTTCTTATCAATATACTCCAGTGGCTCCTTATCACCTTAAGAACTGAGTAAAAAACCTCTTGCCTTCAAAGCCTTTCATAAGTCTCCAACTTTTCTATTCTTCTGACAGCTCGTCCAGTGACACATTCATTGACACTGACCTCCTTGCTGTGGCTGTCATAATAAATTCTGTATCTAGATTCTTTATTTTTTAAGAGCTAGGGCCAAGCCTAGAATTCTATCCCTCATGATTTCCATTTGGTTCCAATTTCATCTTTCAAGTCCCAGCTAAATCCCACTTACAAGAAGTCAAAGTTAGTGTCTCAACCCCTTTTGAAAAAGTCCAATTTATTTTCTATACATCTGGTTTATATATAGTTATTTGCCAGTCATATATATTTACTGATTGGTAGATGGTGAGGGAGTACGTAGCATTTTCCTGAGATCAAGAACTGAGTTACTATTTTGTTTTGCCTTTCTTTGTATTCCCATTGCTTAGCCCAAAGTCTGGTGTATACTCTAACGATGGAATATATAACATCTAATCTAAATATAATAATCTCCTTCTCCTTTCCCTTTCTCTCTATTCATACAAACTTATCACTTCCTACCTGAACTATTCCAACAACACCCTAAATGATCTCTCTGCTTAAACACTCTCCTCTCTCCATTCCGTCATAATCTCAGATGCTCAAGGATTATTCCTGGAATAATAAGATTCAATAAGAATCAATAAGATTCAGTGGCTCTCTAGTACCTCTAAGATGAAATACAGACTCCTCTAGTTGAATCTTAATGAGAACTTTTAAAACAGTGTTTCTAGCCTTGCCATGTATCACACACGATATGTGATCATCTATGATATAATGTGTTATTAAACTTCACACATTCTGTAGTTAGAAAAATGTTACTTATTTTGCTTTTGCTCCTAAGAGATGCTTCATTTCCCATCTGTATTTACTTCCCCATCGTCCTTTGCAAAGGCCATCCCAACCTGTATTTACTTCCCCATCGTCCTTTGCAAAGGCCATCCCAACCTGTATTTACTTCCCCATCGTCCTTTGCAAAGGCCATCCCAACACTTGAAATGCATTCTGTCCTCACTTCTGGTCCTGGTTTGCTTCAAAGACTACTTCAAATGACACAGTCAGCCTGAGACTGTTCTGCTCAAGTGTGAGAGAGAGCTTTTCTCTCTCTCTTTCACCTGATATTTTCTATATATTTTGAATATACAAATATACCAATAGTCTCCAGTGAGAGGTTGGATGTACTTTCCTCAAGGCAAGAAGTCCTTTATTCCCTTTTATTCAAAGCCTGGCCTGGCTCTCAGTAGCAATTTAATACGTTTGTTGACAAAATTAGGGCTATTGAAAATATAAGTCTTTTGGTGACATCTCGTGGTCAAATGAGATGCTGACAGAAAAGACAGGGGCTAGAAGAACACTATCACTTCTGGTTGTCACCTTGGGCCCAATTTATTTGACTACTTTTGTTAGATTTTAGCCCAAGTGAAGGCTCACTCCTGCTTAGAGGAAACAATGAAGTTGAAGGAAATCCTGAATTTATGATTTCAAGTAGAAATTAATTCATTCACTATCAATAGGAATTCAGCTAAATTATCAATATTAAAGTTACTTGTTATATTCTTAATCCTATCAAAATTCATCTGTTAAAGGATTAATAATTACTAGCCTTGGAGACAGGATTGGGATAGATCCATCCTGTAATGTACATGTTAACTGGCTTAGCATTCATGTTGTAGATACACAAGAGAAAAACTCAGAGGAAATGAATACAAGAAAATGTCTTAACTTTGATGTCATTTTATCATTTTATCAAATAAATATCAACAATCTGAGACTTCAGATTCAGGAATCCAGGTGGACATTTATCTAGGTGCCCAAGACAAGTTTATCTTAAGTTAAAATTAATTAATTTAATTTAATTTAAAAATTAAAAATTACTCTTGAAGCATACAAAAATCTGGAAGTAAGTCATAATCTCCAGCTTTAGTCTGTGTGTTAAGGAATAGAGTTTGATTTAACTCTGTCTCTAACTCCAAATCTAGGGTTCTTGCCAATGTACTATGTTCTCCATTCATTCTAAGCCCCTCTTCCTCTTTAGTTACCGTCAAGCTTCTAAAACAAATGCATGATGTATAGTTGTTGCTTTAATTACGTCTCTATTCAGTCCTTCCTCCTAAACCATATGGAATATTTGATGTTACTGCTTTTACCCTGTAAGTGGACACACAGTTTCCTAGTCATAGATCTAAAATTCAAAGGGACGTCACAGGCAATCAAGTCGAATCCCCTAATATTATAGAAGTGGTAACTGAGGCCTATGGAAGGGGGAGTGACATTCTGAAAGTCATACAGGAAATCTTTGAGCCAGAGGGGAGCTCAGAGGCTATCTGTCCAACCTCTTCTTTTTACACAGCTGGAAATGCCATCCCAGAGAGATGAAGTGACTTACCCACCATCATAAAGAGGAACATCACATCATAGACCTAGCATTGAAAGAGATTGCAGAGAGGGGGCAGCTAGGTGGCGTAGTGGATAGAGCACCAGCCTTGAATTCAGAAGGACTCGAGTTCAAAAATCTGGTCTCGGACACTTAACATTTCCTAGCTGTGTGACCCTGGGCAAGTCACTTAACCCCAGCCTAAAATTAAAAAAAAAAAAAAGAAAGAGATTGCAGAGGCCATCTAGTCCAATCCCTCATTCTACAGATAAGCTCAAGAGGTAAAGAATGGCTTGGCCAACATCATACAGAAGATCTTAGATATGGAGCTGAAAGCATCCTCAGAGGCATAAATGCTCAGAGGAGGAAACTGAAATCCAGGCAAGGGATTGAAATCTTGCCAAGGTCTTACATAGGCTTACATAGAGCTGAAATGGACCTCAGAGGCAGGAATTACTGAATGAAATGTTTAGTCTGTGTAAAGCACTATGCTAAGAGGCAATGATATAAACAGAATAGGAAGATGGCCTCTATTTCCAAACAGGAGATATTCTAATGGAGGCTACTGAGATTGAGGCAGGAAGAAGAGATGGTTCCCAGTACAATTTCAGAACGCTGCCTCCTCCCTCTGATTTGAACATGTGGAAGGAATGGTATCAGTGGCCAGCTTAGGTCTGGGTGGCACCAATCAATGCACCCAAAGAAACTATGCTGGACTGAGGGAAGAAATGGGTGGGCTCAGTCAATTTGGAAAACAAGCAACCTCTCCCTCTACCCCTAAGATTCAACCATCAGAGTGCTGTGGAGAGAACCCTGTACCTCATGCAAAATACACATTAGAGCCCCGCCCCTTCCCAGGGATGAGGAAGGGTCACCAAACAGTGCCTTCCAGTATCCAAAACCTTCTTCCCTCCTACTCCTGGGCTTATATCCCAAAGAGATCTTAAAGGAGGGAAAGGGACCTGTATGTGCCAAAATGTTAGTGGCAGCCCTCTTTGTAATGGCCAGAAACTGGAAAATGAATGGATGTCCATCCATTGGAGAATGGTTGGATAAATTATGGTATATGAAGGTTAGGGAATATTATTGTTCTGTAAGAAACGATCAGTACAGTTCAGTTCCAATTGATCAATGATGTTCAGAATCAGCTACACCCAGAGGAGGAACACTGGGAAATGAGTGTAAACTGTTTGCATTTTGGTTTTTCTTCCCAGGTTATTTTTACCTTCTGAATCTGATTTTTCTTGTGCAACAAGAGAACGGATGTATATTGTATTTAAGATATACTTTAACATGTTTAACATGTATGAAATAGCCTGCCATGTAAGGGAGGGAAGGGAAAAGTCGGAACAGAAGTGAGTGCAAAGGACAATGTTGAAAAATTACCCAGGAATATGTTTTGTGAATAAAAAGCTATAATAATAAAAAAAGAAAGAAAAGAGAGATGATCAGTAGGATGATTTTAGAGAAGCCTGGAGAGACTTACATGAGCTGATGCTGAATGAGATGAGCAGAACCAGGAGATCATTGTACACAGTACTAACAAAATTATATGATGATCAACAGTGATAGACTTGGCTGTTCTCAACAATGTGGTGATCCAAAACAATTCCAACAGGCTTTGGATGGAAAACGCCATGCTAATCCAGAGAAAGAACTATGGAGACTGAGTGTGGATCAATGTGGATTATTTTCATTTTTTTTTCTTTCGTGTTTTTTCCCCTTTTTTTCTTATTTTTCTCTCTCAACTTGACTCATATGGAAATATGTAAAATAAAAACACTAAAATAAATTAAATTTTCTCCCTTCCCTCTTCTCCCTTTTTCCTCTTTTTCCTTTCTTTCTTAGCTTCTCACTGAAAGAACACTCTGGTGATCATTTAATGAATATAAAGCTGGTGGGAGGAAAGGGTGATGAAAAGGAGGAGAGGAAGAAAAGCAGGCTAGAGGAGGGACCGGAGGAGAATGGGAAAGAGAAGGCAGGGACCATATGGAAGTTTCCCAGGTGCTCGTTTTTGTAAGCATGAATGTACCTCATTCTTACCACAAGATAAAGGGCTGACTGGCAGAGAAACAGTGAATGTCACAGTTGGAAAGGATTTCCAAGGCCATCTAGTTCAACCCATGTCTGAGCAAGAACCCTCTCTATAACCTCCTAGACTAGTGCTCATCTTCTGCTTAAAAACTTAGAGATCTCCCTCACACCCAGCCCCCTCCTCCCCTCAGGTAGCTTATTCCTTGGGGCAGCAATCACTGGTTGTAAGGAACATTTCCCAAGATTTGGCCTAAATCTGCTTCATGGATACTTCTTTCCTTGCTCCTCATCCTGGTGTCCGCAGTTCTGATCTTGTTCTAGGCACTAATGTGTCTTCTACAACAACCTAAGGAGGAATTACCCCCTCCTTTTTTTTTTACAACCAGTTCCCAATGTTGATTTATTTATAGCCTTAGTCAAATTCCATGAGTCATTTCCCACATGCGCTGCTTTGTTACAGAAAGGACAAATGGGGGCCAAGGAAAAGGAGGATTCGGAACTCTTTCAGGTACCTTACTGAGACTGTGGATAACCTCCACATCTTCAGGCTGGAGGGAAGACTCTGGTGAAGTTCTTGTGCTGCATTTTAATCAATGACTTGCATTCATTCATTCACTCATTCTCCCAACTAGCATTCAACATTGGTCAAACTGTGGGAATAAAAAATATTAATACCAGCCAATTTTTGCCCTTGAGGACTTTGCATTTACCCGGGACACAAAAGAGATGGGCATGCTTATCAAAACTTTGGAAGACGTGAAGCAAACAGGAGTAAAGCAGTATCAAGATATTTGGAAATGATGAAATAAAAGGCTTACTTTATTTTTTTTTCTTTTTAAAAAGTATTTTTATTGCATTCAATATTTCCCAATTACATTTTGAGTTCCAAATTCTCTCCCTCCCTAATCACCCTCCTCACCATTGAGAAGGTAAGCAATTTGATGTCCAGTATATTTGTGAAGTCAAGCTAAGCAATATTAGCCAGGTTGCAAAACAGACACATACACACACCCACAAAAGCAATAAAAATAAAGTTTAAAAATATGTTTCAATCTGTATTCATAGTTCATCAGTACTTTTTCTTGAAGTGGAGATCCTTTGGAATTATCTTGCTCATTGTCTTGATCGGAGTAACTAACGTATTCATAGTTTATCATCCTTACAATATTGCTGTTAATAGTATCATGTAATACTAGTTCTACTCACTTCACTTTCTATCAGTTCATAGAAGTCTTCCCAGGAAAAGGCTTACTTACTTATTTACTTACAGAAAAGCCCAGTACTACTGCAAAATGTCCAATTGCATACCTAAGTTTAAAAAAATGATTTCAGCAAGGAGAAGATGGAGGAGTTCTGATTGAACAAAAGATGAGTCTTCCTGACTCCAGGCTCAGCACTTCATCCTTTGTGCCACCTAGTTGCCCCTTACTCTGAGGAGAGGGTAGAATAAGGGAATAAAGAAGGGAGCTTTGGTGGGAACGAGTAATTCTCTTGCAAACTGATTAGGAACTTATAGGATTTTGTAGTAGTTACAGTATTTTGTAGTAGCATGATCGATTTATACTATAAACATACATAGGAATTATATATCAAAATCATTAGAAAATTAAAGGAGAAAAATAAGAAATGATTTTTCACATCTATGGATGGGGAAGAGATCGTGAGAAAGCAAGGGACAGAGATTACAGAAATAAAAGGGATAATTCCGCCTCCACAAAATTGAAATGTCTTTGCACAAATAAATCTAATGCAGTCAAATCAGAAGGGTAGCAGTTAAATGAGGAAAAACATATTTGTAGTAAAGTTCTTTACTGAATGCTGCATATATTATAATATATATACATATATATGGAATTGATTCCAATAGGAATCATTGAGATTCATTTGCCAAGAGGTCAAAGCATAGCAACAGGAAATTTTCAAAGGAAGAAATCCAAGGTCTTAATAGCCCTATGTCCAAATGCTCCAAATCCCTCATAATTAAGGAAGTACAAATGAACACAACTCTGTTCTTTCAGTCTGTAAATCATAGAGCTCCACAGATTCATGGACAGTCCCCTCTTTCTGTTCAACAATATACATGGAAATGCCCCATTCACCAGGAGCTGCTTGAAACCAGAACAAAAATAAATGTGCCATTTATTTAAATACCATTAAACAAAAGAGATGATGGAGAGAAGAGGACAGGAAGAGTTCCCAGACTATCTTCTGTCTTCCTGTCGCCAAGGTTATTTTAGCTTAAAGCAAACCGGCTTCTTTTAACTATCCACTCTCTTCCCAGTACTTTGTTTCATGCAACACTGAATCTTAACTAAGATACTGCAGTTTTCAAGGTGATCAGAGTAGGGACAAGAGAGAGACTTGCTCAGAACTTCTGGATTGACTGATACTTCCAAAAGAAAGCTTTCCCTGCTTTGGCCTATATGTCCAAAACTTTTATTGCTTTATTGTATGTTAGAGTAGAAAGGAAGATAAATCATCACAATAACTGTACCCATGAAAGAATTGGGAGAATTGGGAATGCCATTCTCAGACTCAAAAATTGGAGGTGGTACAGAGTTGGCAATCAACAAAATCGAAGTTAGGCAGTTCCCGGTTCTTTTGATTTTAAGTCAGTTTATTTTTAGAACCAATACCATTTATGAAGCACCCATTGAATGGTCAGCACAGTGCTAGGCTCTGCAGAGGAATGGGGGGATAAGACAAAGAAAGGAGATGAAGGGGAACAGCACTCCGGGGAATTCCCAGAACTAGTTGAGCTGGCTTTGTTCCTCTCCTTCCTATTTCCCTTTGAATCAAGAAGGACAATTCAAGAATTATTATTGTAAGAATAACATTTATGATATCAGCATAGATTTGTGGAGTTCAGAAGGTGAACGTGAAGATTGGCAAAGGGGTATATACTACCCTCTTAGTTTTTTGCCTATAGTTAGTGCTTAACAAATGCCTTTTCATTCATTCATTCCTTCATTCATTCGTTCGTTCATAATAGCTCTCTTTGAATAGATGGCCATTAAGTAATCACTAGCCTCCACCATGTTTTTCCTCTGGAAAAAGCATAAAATGTCAAAATCATGAAAATGCAAGTGGGATGAGAACGTGTGAAGCTGGAGTTACCATGGCAACCCTCCCTGTGACTGCTTTGCCGATTATGGAAATAGTGTCTGGGATTTGTCCTTCAGGACCTGTATGCACCGATTGCTTGGAGAGGTCTGTTAATTGTTTCAGAAGCTCTTCTCTTCCTTAAAACGCAGAGGTCACCTTCCCCATTTTGCTAACCCTTAATTTGACCTTTCAGAGGGAATTGAGGGAGAGACGGAGGCAGCATGTGGCAGACAAGTCAATACATCGCCAGCACCTTGTCCATCGTCTCCTCACAGACCCAGATGGAGACAGGTTCCTGCTTTGAACCTCAGAGCCTTGGCAAGAACAGGCCCCCTTTTTAGCCATCAGCCCTACTTTGAGCCCAGCTGGCACAAACATCATGGAGAGGAGAAATCATTGGAAAGACACCTTCCTCATCACCACCAGCACCAGCTGCTGATCAACTGTCCCAATACACACAAAATTGCCAGCTGCCAGCAATGGCAGCATTCACTAGCCCAGCTAGCCTACTCCCAGCCCATCCCTTATACCGGTCGCTGGGAGAGCCATGTCCCATAAAGAGGGGGCTGGCAGCTCCAATAAACTGTCAACCAGGTGCCACTCGCAGGGCAGGCAGGACAGGCTAGCTGAAGAACCTGGGGTGGTACAGGTGGCAGCCTGGGCTTCAAGTGACTTTGGGGTTCTTCTAATCAGGCTGGTGTGGGGTTTTGCATCAAGTTTTACTCTCTTTCTGTAAGGTCTTCCCGTTGTTCTGTCTCATCCATTTGACAATGGCCCTCCTTCCCTACATCTGAAGAAACTGCAGGGGATTCTGGAGAAGACTCAGGGCAGACACCCCAATTCTCCTCATTTCTGGGCTACTCCAGTAGCTGCTGGGTGGTCTTGTTGCCCCAGGTCTCTGCCCACTGTAGTCTGTCCTCCGGGCTGCTGCCAGAGTGAGCTCCCTAACACGCAGGTCTGACCTGGTCGCTCCCCATCCCCAGGATATTCCAGTGGCTCCCTATCACCTCAAGGATCAAATATATAAATCCTTTGTTTGGCATTCAAAGCCCATCACCACCTGCCTCGATCTACGCACTCCTCCCACACCCACACTCTCCAGATTGTGATCCACTGACTCCCCATTTGCTGCTCTTTGCACAGGAACTCCAACTCCCAACTCTGGACATTTTCATGGGCTGCCCCTCATCCCTCCAGTGCTCTCCTTCATCTCTCCCTCCTGGTTTTCCTGACTTCCTTCAGGTCCCAGTTAGAATCCCACCTTCCACAAGAAGTCTTTCTTGGGCCTCCTTAGCTCCTGGACCTTTGTTCTCTTGTTTATTTCCAATTTATCCTGTAATATAGTGTGTTTATATGTGCCTCCCCCATTGGACTGTGAGGACCTTGAGAAAAGCGTTTGCTTTTTGCTTTTCTTTTTCCTAAGTGCCTGGCACTTAGTAGGCCCTTAATAAATGTTTACTGACTGATATCTGAGAGAAGCCAGCTTTCTTAATCTTTGGATAGCATGACTTTTAGCGTCTTATCATCCTGTTTAGTATCTGGACTTCCAGCTTATTCACATCTTTCTTAATGCCTCCCCCCTGTCTTAGTTGACTTTCCCATTCCACACCGGAGGTTGCTACTCCATCCAGGCTACTAATACTCATTTATGAGCCTTCACTGCTGTTTCCCCTTAACAATCATCCAGTAGACTTAGTTTTATAAGCAAATGCTACATGATGGAGCAAGAACACTAGCTACGAAGCATTTATCCCAAAGTCTCAAATAGGCCCCCCTATCCTTTCTAAGTGTGGAATGTTTCTTCCAGATTTGAAAGGCCTTTTCTTTTGTATTTTGTAGCCTGATAGAAGTCTAAACTGGGCATGCTATTACACTAAAAGAAAACAATATTTCAGACTGGAAACTATCCTCATCAATCAATCAACCAACCAATCAACCATCATTAAGCACTACTATATGCCAGATACTGTGCTAACCTCCTTACAAGCATTATCGCACTTGATCTTCACAACATCCCTCTGAGGTAGGTGATATCATCCCCACCTCACAGCTCGAATATAGAGGTAAAATTACTTTTTCAGCATCACCCAGCTAAAAAATGCCTGAAACCACATATGAACACAGGTCTTCCTCCAGGTCCAATGATCTAGAGGGAAACTGAATCTTCCTGTCACTACTATGTCACCATTAGTTCCTTTATCTTGCTTGTTTCTTTCTACTTAATTAATTTCTCCTCCCCACTTTTCTCAGTTAAATAGATTCCCCTCCCCCTGTCAAAACAAGGCTTCCCCCCCCAACCAAAAATTAAACTTGAAAGACTAAAATTAAAATTAAATTAAAAGGAGAAATCAATAATATTGAAAGTATTATGAAAAAGCCAATAAAATAGATAAACCTTTGGTAAATCTGATCAGAAAAAAGAAAGAGGAAAATCAAATTGTTAGTCTTACAAATGAAAAGGGGGATCTTTCCACCAATGAAGAGGAAATTAGAGAAATAATAAGGAGTTACTTTGCCCAACTTTATGCCAATAAATTTGATAACTTAAGTGAAATGGATGACTTCCTCCAAAAATATAGGTTTCCTAGATTAACAGAGGAGGAGATAAATTGCTTAAATAGTCCCATTTCAGAAAAAGAAATAGAACAAGCTATTAATCAGCTCCCCAGGAAAAAATCCCCAGGACCAGATGGATTTACATGTGAATTCTACCAAACATTTAAAGAACAATTAGCCCCAATGCTATATAAACTATTTGAAAAAATAGGGGATGAAGGAGTCCTACCAAACTCCTTTTATGACACAGACATGGTACTGATACCTAAACCAGGTCGATCGAAAACTGAGAAAGAAAATTATAGACCAATTTCCTTAATGAATATTGATGCTAAAATCTTAAATAAGATATTAGCAAAAAGACTTCAAAAAACCATCCCCAGGATAATACACTAAGATCCAGTAGGATTTATACCAGGAATGCAGGGCTGGTTTAATATTAGGAAAACTATTAGTATAATTGACCATATTAATAATCAAATTAATAAAAACCATATGATCATCTCAATAGATGCAGAAAAAGCATTTGACAAAATTCAACATCCATTCCTACTAAAAATGCTTGAGAGTATAGGAATAAATGGACTATTCCTTAGAATAATCAGGAGCATATATTTAAGACCTTCAGTAAGCATAATATGCAATAGAAATAAACTGCAACCTTTCCCAGTAAGATCAGGAGTGAAACAAGGCTGCCCACTATCACCATTACTATTCAATATAGTACTAGAAACGCTAGCCTCGGCAATAAGAGCAGAGAAAGAGATTCAAAGAATTAGAGTAGGAAATGAGAAAATCAAACTATCACTCTTTGCAGATGACATGATGGTATACTTACAGAACCCCAAAGACTCTGCTAAAAAGCTATTAGAAATAATTCAGAATTTTAGCAAAGTGGCAGGATACAAAATAAATCCACATAAATCCTCAGCATTTTTATATACCACCAACAAAATGCAACAGCAAGAGATACAAAGAGAAATTCCATTCCAAACAAATGTTGAGAGTATAAAGTATTTGGGAATCCATCTACCAAAGAATAGTCAGGAATTATATGAGAAAAATTACGAAACCCTTGCCACAAAAATAAAGTCAGATTTAAATAATTGGAAAGACATTCAGTGCTCTTGGATAGGCCGAGCGAATATAATAAAGATGACAATACTCCCCAAACTAATCTATTTATTTAGTGCTATACCAATCAGACTCCCAAGAAACTATTTTAATGACCTAGAAAAAATAACAACAAAATTCATATGGAAGAATAAAAGGTCGAGAATTGCAAGGGAACTAATGAAAAAAAAGTCAGAGGAAGGTGGTCTGAGTGTACCTAATCTAAAGCTATATTATATAGCAGCAGTCACCAAAACCATTTGGTATTGGCTAAGAAATAGACCGGTAGATCAGTGGAACAGATTAGATACAAAGGACAAAAAAGGGTACATCTATAGCAATCTAGTCTTTGACAAACCCAAAGATACCAACATTAGGGACAAAAATTCATTATTTGGAAAAAACTGTTGGGAAAACTGGAAATTAATATGGCAGAAATTAGATATGGATCCACGCTTAACACCATATACCAAGATAAGATCAAAATGGGTCCATGATTTAGGCATAAAGAGGGAGATAATAAATAGATTAGAGGAACAGAGAATAGTCTACCTCTCAGACCTGTGGAGGAGGAAGGAATTTATGACCAGAGGAGAACTAGAGATCATTATTGATCACAAAATAGAAGATTTTGATTACATCAAACTAAAAAGTTTCTGTACAAACAATACTAATGCAAACAAGATTAGAAGGGAAGTAACAAATTGGGGAAAATATTTTTAAAGTTAAAGGTTCTGACAAAGGTCTCATTTCAAAAATATATAGAGAACTGACCCTGATTTATAAGAAATCAAGCCATTCTCCAATTGATAAATGGTCAAAGGACATGAACAGACAATTCTCAGAGGATGAAATTGAAACTATTTCCACTCATATGAAAGAGTGTTCCAAATCACTATTGATCAGAGAAATGCAAATGAAGACAACTCTGAGATACCACTACACACCTGTCAGATTGGCTAAGATGACAGGAACAAATAATGATGAATGTTGGAGGGGATGTGGGGAAACTGGGACACTGATACATTGTTGGTGGAGTTGTGAAAGAATCCGGCCATTCTGGAGAGCAATTTGGAACTATGCCCAAAAAGTTGTCAAACTGTGCATACCCTTTGACCCAGCATTGCTGCTATTGGGCTTATATCCCAAAGAAATACTGAGGAGGGGAAAGGGACATGTATGTGCCAAAATGTTTGTGGCAGCTCTTTTCGTAGTGGCTAGAAACTGGAAGATGAATGGATGTCCATCAGTTGGAGAATGGTTGGGTAAATTATGGTATATGAAGGTTATGGAATATTATTGCTCTGTAAGAAATGACCAGCAGGAGGAATACAGAGAGGCTTGGAGAGACTTAAATCAACTGATGCTGAGTGAAATGAATAGAACCAGAAGATCTCTGTACACTTCAATGCTGTATGAAGATATATTCTGATGGAAGTGGATATCTTCAACATAAAGAAGATCCAACTCACTTCCAGTTGATCAATGATGGTCAGAAATAACTACACCCAGAGAAGAAACACTGGGAAGCGAATGTAAATTGTTAGCACTACTGTCTGTCTACCCAGGTTACTTACACCTTTGGAATCTAATACTTAATGTACAACAAGAAAATGGTATTTACACACATATATTGTATCTAGGTTATACTGTAACACATGTAAAATGTATGGGATTGACTGTCATTGGGGGGAGGGACAGGAGGGAGGGGGGATAATTTGGAAAAATGAATACAAGGGATAATATAAAAAAATTACGCATGCATATATACTGTGGAAAAAAATTCTAAATAAAATTTAAAAAAAAACCACCTCATTCACCTATAAGCGAGATATCAACAGCATCTGTCAATTGCTTATGCTGTTGTTTCTCAAATTAAGTTAAAATATTATTTGGAATCAGTATTTTTTTCCTTTTCTAGAGGTGATCTATGGTTTTTCTTCCACTGGTATTTCATTTTCTATCTGCAGAAAGTCTGGGAAGTTCTCATATAATGTCCTACATTAAAATTACTGAGGTATTTGTTCTGTTGTGCTCCTCTAGAAGACTTCTTATCCTTACATTGTCTCTGCATCCTGTCTTCAAGATGTACTTGCATAGTGCACAATTTTTTAAGTGCTATTAGGTTTCCTTTCTCTTCTTTTAGATTATCATTCATTTTGGTGTATTTGCATTCTCAATCTAGACTTCTCTCTTTTGTTTCTTTGTTGAGACTTACCACTGCAGATTTCAGTTGATCAGTTATACTCATTTTTTTTATGATGCAGGCCATAAGTTCTGCTCTCATAATTCTCATGTGCAAATCAAAACAAGCCTAAGGTTTGCAAATTTTCAAAAATGACAGAAAATGACAGCATTCAATCATGGAGAAATTGTGGAAGAATTGTGAAGAATTGTGGAACAGGTAAATACATTGTTAGTGGAGTTGTACAATGATTTCATAAAGCATTTGGAATTAGGCAAAAAAAGTAACTAAAATGTCCATATCCTTTGAATCAGAAACTTGATTACTGGGCTGATACCATAAGGAAACTATTATAAGAAAGACTTAGAATACATATATATATATATATATATATATATATATATATATATATATATATATATATATATAGGAAGGATTTTTGTGATGGCCATCAGGGAATAGCTAAACAAATTGTGGTACATGAATATAATCAAATATCAATGTGTTGTAATAAATGATGTGCCTGATTGTTGGTGGAGCTGTGAACGGATCCAGCCATTCTGGAGAGCAATCTGAAATTATGCTCAAAAAGTTATCCAACTGTGCCACACCCTTTGATCCAGCCGTACTACTACTGGGCTTATATCCCCAAGAGATCTTAAAGAAGGGAAAGGGACCCACATATACAAAAATGGGATCCTTTTTGTAGTGGCCAGAAACTGGAAAATGAATGGATGTCCATCCATTGGAGAATGGTTGGGTAAATTGTGGTATATGAAGGTTACAGAATATTATTGCTCTGTAAGAAATGACCAGCAGGAGGAATACAGAGAGGCCTGGAGAGAATTACATCAACTGATGCTGAGTGAAATGAGCAGAACCAGAAGATCGCTGTACACTTCAACAACAATACTGTATGAGGATGTATTCTGATGGAAGTGGATATCTTCGGCAATGAGAAGATCTAATTCAGTTCCAATTGATCAATGATGGACAGAATCAGCTACAACCAGAGAAGGAACACTGGGAAATGAATGAGGACTACTTCATTTTGGTTTTTCTTCCCAGGTTATTTTTACCTTCTGAATCCGATTTTTCTTGTGCAACAAGAGAACTGTATGAATCTGTACATATATATTGTATTTAAGATACAGTTTAACTTGTATGAGACTGTTGCCATCTAGGGGAGGGGGTGGAGGGAAGGAGGGGAAAAGTTGGAACAGAAGTGATTGCAATGGACAATGTTGAAAAATTACCTATGGAGAGCAGCTAGGTGGTGCAGTGGATAGAGTACCAGCCTTCAACTCAGGAGGACCAGAGTTCAAATTTGATCTCAGACACTTAACACTTCCTAGCTGTGTGACCCTGGGCAAGTCACTTAACCCCAGCCTCAAAAAAAAAAAAAAAAAAAAAGAAAGAAAGAAAGAAAGAAAGAAAAATTACCTATGCATATGTTCTGTCAATAAAAAACTATAATTTAAAAAAAACAGAAAAAAAAAACCAAATAGGTCTTTTTCCATTTAAAAAAAAATCTCTTTGGGAGACAGACCTAATAGTCATATTGCTGAATCAAAAGTATGCACAGTTGAGCAAGAAATTGTATAAATATGTATAAATATATTGTATTTAACATATACTTTAACATATTTAACATGAATGGTACTGCCTGCCATCTGGAGGAGGGGGTGGGGGGAAGGAGGGAAAATTTGGAACAGAAGTTTTTGCAATTGTTAGTGCTGAAAAATTACCCCTGCATATATCTTGGAAATAAAAAGCTATAATAAAAAAGTATGCACAAAAAATGATGTGCCTGATAAATACAGAAGAGCATGAAAGGATCTATGTGAAGTGATTCAGAGTGATGTAAGAAAAGTCAAAACAAAACAAAATAAAAAACAGTAACTACAACAACATAAATGGGAAAAATGCCAAGATTTCAAAAGTAAATGTAATAATATTATAAAGATGAACCGTGATTCAAATGAAAAGTCCCCCCAATCTACTTCTTTGTGGAGATGGAAGGTCTACAGGTGTCAAACATTGCACATATTTTCAGGCTTTTTCAATTCATGCTCACGGAGTGGCCAGGAGGCCAGTGTGACTGGATGGAAGAGGACATACGAGGGGAGAGGCTGCAAGAGAGCTAGCAGGAGGCTAGGTTGGGAAGGGCTTTGAATGCCAAACACAGTATTGTGTATTGGCTCTGGGAGAGACAATAGGGAGCCACTGGAGTTTGCTGGATGGGGGGGTGACAGCTCCACATTGGAGCCACTGTAGTGTCTGAATGGAGGATCAGCCAGGATGGGGGGAGAGCTGAGGCAGACAGACCCATGGGCCAGGCGTGAGGTGACAGAGGTCTGCCCGAGGGTGGGAGCAGCACCACAGGAGAGAAGTGGGCAGAGGCTGCACAGGTACAAGTGACAGGTCTTGGCCACACCGTGGATATAAGGAAGGGAGGTAGTGAGGAACACAAGAAGGCTCCTCAATTGTGAGCTTGAGGGACAGGCGGGAAGAGGCTGCCCCTCAATGGACCAAAAGGACACAAGCAAGGCCAGAGTGTTAAACGTGGCCCAGGGGGAAATTTCTCTTGTTGGACTATGCCTATTTGTTCACTGCAAACAAGTGAAAACTCAACGAAAACATAAAGAAGGTCAGGTGGTGTATGGCCAGCTGTGGCAGCAGCCTGACAAAGGCAGGGGGTGTCTGGGAGAGGAGACAACAGTGTCCACAAATGTCCAGTGGGAAGGTTGGCCCTGAGGATGAGGACGGTCGCAGGGCAAACAATTTCTAGCACTTTTTTAGCTATTAAAATTTCAAGTTCATTGAATGCCAGCAAGTCTCTAAGCGCCACCCCAAAGAGGGAAGGATGCAGTCCTGCCAATGGGCTTATGGTCATTTTTCAGCCAGTTTTAGTTGAAAGGTAATCATACAAACAAGCTATTTTATCAGTTAAAATATAGATATTTATTGAAGCATTCATATGGACTGCTCCCTACACATTAGAAAAAAAATCCTATTCTGACGTTCACAAATATGGAAAAAGAATATTTATATGTACAAATTAAACATAAAAAGAAATATTCGTATATTTTGTCCCCTTTAAAAAATCATACAATGTTCCATGTAACAATAAAGTTTGGGGTGTTTTTTGAGAAAAAATACATTTTTTTTCTGCAATAACACTGAACAACAACAAAAAGAGGATTATATTTTTTGATTCCTTCCAGCTTTGATATCCTGTAATTCTGGGGCCTTGTGCAGATTCTGGAACCTGGTTCAGGACAGCTATCAGATATCATTAAGTGAATTTAAGTGAACAAAAATGGGTGAATTTACTTCAAGTGATCACAGAATATACTACTGTGGATAAAAATTCTTAGAATATATTTCCAAGGCAATCAGTTCAGTATCATAATAATACAAGTTTATGTTCCCACCGCTGATGCCAAAGAGGACAAAGTTGATCAGTTTATGAAGACTGACCATCTCCTAGAAATAATATCAAAAGAAGATGGCATATTCCTCATAGGGGATTGACATGTTAAAACAGGAAACCACAAGATAATTGAAATAACAGGTAAATCTTAGCAGGATAAAATGCCAGATACTGAGGTCCTTTCTCAAACTAAACAGTTAAGCAGAGAACGCAACTCTTTTTTGGTCTGGTCACATGATTCACATGTCAAATGTATGCTTGCCAAAAAGACTATTTTATTAAGAATTCACGCATGGTCATATGCTCACAAGGTGAACAGAAAAGGCAATCTTTGCAAGGACATTCTCAAGGTCTCTCTTAAAAATTTCAGAATTGATTGCATGACATGGGAGACACTGGCACAGGACAGTCCAGTGTGGCGTGCCCTCACACTATTCTCTCTGAGCAAAGCAAAATTGAATTAGCTCAGAAGAAATACGAGATGCACAAAGTGAGAGCATCCACCCCAAATGTTCACATGTACTATTTGTGCCCAATTTGTGGTAGAACACTCCAAGCTTGTATCAGTCTGATCAGCCATAGTCAAACACACTGTAACTTGACTCTACTAGTGATGTCATTTTGGTCCTCTTTGAGAACAAGGGACAGCCACCAACCAAGTTAAACTTTCTTTTAAACATGCTGCTGCTATAAATTGGGCAAACATTTTAACAGTCAAAGGTTCTGATAAAGGCCTCATTTCTAAAATATTTAGAGAATTGACTCAAATGTATAAGAAATCAAGCCATTCTCCAATTATTAAATGGTCAAAGGATATGAACAGACAATTTTCAGACGATGAAATTGAAACTATTTCCACTCATGTGAAAGAGTGTTCCAAATCACTATTGATCAGAGAAATGCAAATTTAGACAACTCTGAGATACCACTACACTCCTGTCAGATTGGCTAAGATTGCAGGAAAAGATGGCAAATGTTGGAAAGGATGTGGGAAAACTGGGACACTGATGCATTGTTGGTGGAGTTGTGAAAGAATCCAACCATTCAGGAGAGCAGTTTGGAACTATGCCCAAAAAGTGATCAAACTGTGCATACCCTTTGATCCAGCATTGATTGCTGTTATTGGGATTATATCCCAAAGAAATACTGAGGAGGGGAAAGGGACCTGGATGTGCCAGAATGTTTGTGGCAGCCCTTTTCGTAGTGGCTAGAAACTGGAAACTGAATGGATGCAAATCATTTGGAGAAGGGCTGAATAAATTATGGTATATGAATGCAATGCAATACTATTGTTCTGTAAGAAACGATCAGGAGGGTGATTTTAGAAAGGAGACTTACATGAACTGATGTTCTAAGTGAAATGAGCAGAACTAGGGGATCATAAGACATGGCAACATCAATATTATGTGATGATCAATTCTGATGAACATGACTTTTTCCAATAGTGAGATGATTGAGGCCAGTTCCAATAATTTTGTCATGCAGAGAGCCATCTACACCCAGAGAGAGGACTGTAGGAACTGAATGTGGATCACAACATAGCATTCTCCCTCTTTTTGTTGTTGTTTGCTTTGCATTTTTTCTTCTTCATTTTCTTTCCTTTTTCATCTGATTTTTCTTGTGCAACAAGAGAATTGTTAACACATTGGCTTTAACATATATTTAACATGTATAACATATATTGGATTGCTTGTCATCTAGGGGAGGGGGTGGGGGGAAGGAGGGGAAAATCTGAAACACAAGGTTTTGCAAGGGTCAGTGTTGAAAAATTATCCATGCATATGTTTTGAAAATTAAAAAAAAGAAACTAAAACAAACAAAAAACATGCTACTGTTGTTTGTCCTTCATTCTTGAAGAGGAACTATGACATCAGAAAGGTGATACCATGACTTGCTAGTGAATTGGAATAAAGTAAGAGAGAGTCATGCAAGATCACTTGCCTCAAGCTCTCCTTTAGAACCATCTGCATCCAATGGCCAGATTTAGATCAGGAGGACAGAGATGGCTTCTGAATCAGTGGGAGTCTTTGGCCTTTTTAAGCTAAGATCTTTGCTAGTCTCAGTTTGACTGAGGCAATGCTCATTCAGTGATTAAGGCTAGGTAAAAAATGAAGCAAAGAATGGCCTCTTTTACTTAATCAAAAAAAAAAAAAATCAATCTGGGAGGGGAAGACCCTCAGGGTTTCTGGCCAAAACAGAAACAATTGTTATTTCAGAATATTACAGCACATGGTCAGGGGAACTGGCAAAATGACCTATCAGTATTCTAACTTATTTTTTAAAATCTTCTTTCAATAGTACAATTCTTAATCCACCAGTATCCAGATTATAAGAGAAATTGCTTATCTAACATAGTTGACACAATTCTTTAAAAAAAAATGACAATAGGGGCAGCTAGGTGGCAGAGTGGAGAGAGCACCAGCCCTGAGGTCAGGAGGACCTGAGTTCAGGTTTGGATTCAGACACCTAACACTTCCTAGCTGTGTGACCCTGGGCAAGTCACTTAACCCCAATTGTCTAAGGGGAAAATTATAATATAAGAAAATATAAAAACAAACAATATCATGTATTTGAATCTTGAAACAATTGAGGGTCACAGACAGTGGGGAAACTCTGGGTGAGGTATAAGACCCTTCAGCCCAGAGGGAACCTGCTAACAATGTCTGGAGCTTCCCATCTCCCTTAAGGGCTCTCACGCTTCTGAGAAGTCAGGGGATGGTGACAACCTGTGTTGTGATTAAAGCAGAGTGATACCAAATGGTAACGAGTCAACTACACACAATAGCAAATTGTTTATGTGGTCCCGCATGCACAGTGTGTATTAAGGTATATGAGGCTGAGAGAATTTGGAATAAATGGACTTCATATTTGACCATCCACGTGAGTCCTGCTTCTTCATTCCTCTCCTAAGATCAAGGACTTGAGATGGTACCAAGATCCTACAGTGAGCTAGTTCAGACATTACATAAAACAAAATCCATTACCCATCAATGACGCCCAATGTGGGGCAAGAAGAACTAGTAGCTTTCGAGAGCTTTTTGTGAGTAGGATCCTCCCAGAGTTCCTTTGGTAACCTGTAGGGAAGGAAAGGGAGAAGACACCCAATAGTCTGGGTAATTAAATGGGCCAATACATCAGAGGGCCAAGCCAGGAGACTGATGAGAGACTAAAATATCTGCTCCATTTGAAAGTTTGCCTCCATGACATTTCACCAGATTCAATACCTGCTATAGTGCTGTTTGCACTCCCTGGCATGAAGAAACTTACTGACCATGCTGTGGGGGGGAATATTTGCGTTTAAAACAAAAAACAGGGAATTGTTAAGGACCATGCCTAAGTGACAAGGGACAAGTAAGGGACAAGTCAATTCTCCGAGAGCCTCCACAGCTGTGAACACCTGAAGGGGTTGCAAAGCAGCCTTTACTGACACAGGTGTTGCTTGTGGACTGGGAAAATAAATTGGAGGCACAGGGAAGAGGAGAGAGGTCAGACAATGCAACTGCCTCTCAATCTCCTTGAGTCATCATCATCCTCTCACAAAAAGAGAAGACCAGAGGTAAAGCAAAGTTACATATTATGTTCCCAACACATCAAGTAGCCTCAATTCAGCTTAATGTGTTTCCAAATTACCTTACACAGAAAATCATTTATCTCATCCCCTTTGACCTTGTTTACTGAACACATCTAAAATTCTATATAAAGCTATTAAGTATGAAGCAATTACATCATCATTATTTTGATAGGCTATTCTGATTTCATCAGGACAAATTTTGGCTTAAATCAAACCAAAGTTAGATTTTTAATTGCTAATGTAACATTTCCAAGAGCAGCTTTCAGCACTTCAAACAATTATTATCTGTAAATTCATATTTTCTCTTTTTCTGCAAATTATATGGTTGATGTATTCAGGATAGCAATTCCTAGTTCTAAATAATGTGATTGATGTCGGGGTTTCATCAGGGGAAAAATTTATAATGACCATTCTCTTTGGCAAAGGGCAGGTTTGTTTATGAGAAGTTACAGACAAAATGAAGGGATGCAAAAGACACCAGGAATGGCAAATATGAAATAGAGTTGGGAGAGCTTATAGTTGGACAGGAAAGTGGTTTTTTAACAATTAACAAAGGAAAAGACAAGTTCCTTAATAGAACTTACAACGAACTAGGAGAAAGGAAATACTCCATGAGGTAGGAGCCTGTCAATAAGGTATTTAGTTAGTTAGCTATAAGAAGGAGAACGACACCGTAAGGCAGAATGCCATGACAGGTTTAACCCAAAAGTGGTTCCACAAGGCTGGGATGGATCGTGGACAGATTTATAGGGGAAATTTAACCTCAGGGGATTGACATAACTTGGATTTCTGACTGGACACAACAAGGTGGGGTTACCCAAGACCTCCACAGAGGGTGGAATTATAAGGCTGAACTGATTCCCATCAGTGCCCTTCCATTCTTACTTCAGGGCAAGATAATTTTATCAGTACTTCAGGCCTCTCTGCCAACCCCACCTAGTAACCCGGGACCTCATCATGGTGACGGTTCCCAACCCCTTATAATCTTATCCTCTACTTTCTTATAGAGCTGGACCAATTCTCCATCTTCTGCTTCCTTTACCTATCTTTGAGATCTTCCAAATAAGGCCTAAGAATTCACCTTAAGTTCCAAATATATACATATAATTAGAAATACATATAAAGTTTTACAATTTGAATTCACAGCTGTTAACATTAGGTTAAGTTAAAGTATTCTGGGCTAAATATTATAAATCATTGCTTTTAGAATTTCTTACTCTAAGATACTAAATGACTTATTTTTGGCTCTGGCAGATAGTCTAAGGCAGGGGTTCTCAAACTATGGCCCGCGGGCCACATGTGGCCCGCCGAGGACGTTTATGTGGTCCACCGGGTTATGGCAAATGGGCTGAGAGACAGAGACAGAGTGTGAGCTTTTGTTTTTACTGTAGTCCGGCCCTCCCACAGTCTGAGGGACAGTGAACTGGCCCCTATTTAAAAAGTTTGAGGACCACTGCTCTAAGATGTTGCTGGCATGTGTGGTCAGTTTTTTTTCAGGCAGAGAATTCTTTAAGAGCTTTTACAGAGAGAGTTAAGTAATTTTGAGTTAAACACAGCAAGGATAGATAGAAGATTTCATATAATAGTGACAGATCACAACCACCAATATTTTTCCAATACTCATGTAATGTTAGATTTAATTTGGGTTCCCTGAAACCTGAAATTATCCTGAAAGATAAGTGGATGCAATTAACCAGATATTAATCTGACCCTACCCTTGGACTAAAGTTGGTTAAAGACTGATTTCTAAAATCTTTTCCTTTGCAACTTCTAGTTCTTAACTAAAATCTAAGTATTGCCCCATAACCTAAGCATGGAGCTAGGTTTTTTAAAATCTTAAAATATGGAAGTCCTAACTCAGTTACAAATCTGCCACAAAAGTAAGAACTCAATGTTACTTATTTTTAAATGTTTTCTTTATAATATATTGACTTTAGTCTTTTAACATTAAATCCATAACCCAAGGAAATTAAAGAAGAACAAACTTTTCTAACAATATTTCTAAAATAATGTATTATCCATATAATGTTAAGTACTTTTATTTAACACATTACAAATCAGATAACTGAGGTATAATAAATTGCACTTAAAATGAGAGCAGAATAAATTCTATCACATTTGGATCTATTTTCCAAATAATATGATGAAGTGAATGGTCTCCAGCAAAAGACCATGTCCCTAGTAGCATCCCAGTGTTTAGGTGAGCCTTAGAGAGGGGATACTAAGAGGATTATCTTATTCTTAAATGGGCCCTTGTTGAATTTCTTTTGTTGCCAGGATTATTTTGTATCTTGAACTGATGCCCATAATCACAGTATACAATCAAGAGGCCAAGTTATAGATGTAGACCCTTGAAGTTATTTTGTATAAACATCCCTCAATCATCAATTGACTGTTCAGAGACAAGCAACTAGCATAGTTAACATCTTGCTGTGAGTCTTTTGCCATAAAAGGTTCTATTTTGCCCCTTGTAAATTGAAACTTCTGCTAGGGAAATCAGCCCAACTTATGGCATCTTAAAATCTTTGCCTCTTGATTTAGAGATGGTCTAAGCCTACCCATTCTTTTGAGATACCTTGAAACACCAGAACCCCAATATTTTGGGGTCACCTAAACCCTATCATTTTGTGGTCCTGCTCCAGACCCCAATGATGCTGTCTGTCTGTCTGTATGTCTGTCTGTCTCTCTCTCATGGATTTCATCAGAACAAAAGGTCCACAGGATTCTGGGAAGGTGGCAGAAAATTTCAAGCTCTTTTGATTTCCCCCATGAACAAAACAAATTTCTGCCTCAAATCAAACTGGTGAAAAATAAAGATTTGGGGCAGAACAGGGGTCTTCTTGGGCTAACTCTAGAAGACCCAAAGAAAGATCTCAGGCATAGGGCTAAACCAGTGTGAAGTGCAAACATGTCCAGGGTAGCTCTGCAGAAAAAGCAAACGATCCCTGGGGCTAGCTAGGGTCAGAGGGAGCCTCAGCTGAGCCACAGGAACTTTCATCACTCAGACAACAGGGGGATTTGGGGGTCTGAGTCCTGGCAGACTGAGGAAGACTCAGCTGATTAGGAACACCAGGCCCAGCTGTGTTGCAGAGTCCTGCCTGGATGAAAAGGAACCAGCACACAGGAGTGCAGAGGCAAGGAGGAGGCAGGGACACTCTGGGCACTTGTAGGAGGGGGGGGGGGCACTCTTGGTTTGGGATTCCAGGTCAGAGGGGAGGGCTGAAGTGATAATTCTCATTATTCAAAACTGAAAATTTTGCATAAAAAACATTAATGCAGCATAAGATGAGAAGTGGTTGAAAGGGGAAAATTCTATATGAAATTCCTCTGATAATTTAATATTCAAGATGTATAAATAACATTTCTCTATTGATAAATAGTCAAAGCATGTGAACAAATAGTTGTCAAAAGAACTGGAAAGTATTCATAACCTCATGAAAACATGTTCCAAATCATTAAGAATAAGAGAAGCAGAAAGCTTTTCCTTCACACTATGTTGAATGGGACCCGGGGGGATTTCTCAGAGGCTGTTAAGGCCTTAGGCTTAAATTTTAGGAAATCACTGATCCCTATTCTCAGAGGGCCATTGGGCAGAAAAGTCAGACCCTAGCTATACACTTTAGGGAGTTAGGTGACCCATAGGAAGTAGACAATGTTGCTGACCATTGGTCAATGGTTACTTCCTTTTCAGTCCATCCAATGAACCCAAGTCTTTTGCTATATAATCAATTCCCTCTTTCTGCCATGTGCCATGTGCTGGGCTGCTCAGTTGTCATGCTTGGACCTCTCCTTGCAAGGACTGAATAAATGCGTTTTGTATCTGAAGATGCCTCTGGGTAGTCAATTTGAGTAAGGAGTTCAAGCACCCCACCCCACACAATGTGAATTGGCAAAATGGAAAAACAGTCAAATTTGGACGGGGTGGAGGAAGATAGATATACTAATATATTGTTGGTAGAAGTGTGATGGCACAATCATTTTGGAAGATAATTTGGAATTACACAAAGTAAGCAACAAAAATGTCTGTCTTTTAAAACAAAGACTCCATTACTGGGTTTATACCCCAAGGAAGCTATTGACAAGGAAAAAGTCCATAAATACTCCAAAATATTTATAACAGCATTTTTTT
The DNA here is from genome assembly GCF_048593235.1 of Sminthopsis crassicaudata. NCBI lineage: Eukaryota > Metazoa > Chordata > Mammalia > Dasyuromorphia > Dasyuridae > Sminthopsis > Sminthopsis crassicaudata. Next base: position 81,715,746 of record NC_133623.1, on the reverse strand, counting down.
GTGATGGATAAGAATTGGAAACAAAGTAGATTCACATCAACTGGGGAATGGTTAAACAGAGCAGTATATGAATGTAATGGAGTACTACTGTGCTCTAACAAATGATGGATGGGATGAGTACAGAGAAGTATGGAAACATCTTTGTGAGCTGATGAAAAGTGAAGTAAACAGGGTCAAGAAAATAGTTTGCACATTAATTACAATTCAAAGAGAAAGAACAACATACAAAAAATTAAAAGTACCTGGAACAAAATGTTAAAGACCAAGAGGACTCAAAAGAAGATGGGAGAATACATCTTTAACCTCTCCCTTTCTGGAGGTGAGGGGTTCACAAGTGTTACACGTTGCACACAATTTCCCAATGATCCATCAGTTGTGTTGATTTTTTTCCTCCATAAAACAAAAAAAAAACCTTTTTGTCACAGGGGATGGCTCTCAGGGAGAGAAAGAAGGAGGAACACATGAGATACCATGATGTTGTATGAAAGAGAAAATATTAATAAAAACTTTTTTAAAAAGAAGTCAAGAATCTCAGTGGAGAGGGGAATAGAGGAAAGAAAGGGATGTGAGTTAGCATTTACAGTAGCAGATTCCAAACTATACTAAAAATTTGTGATTATAAAAACAAATGGGGACAGCTAGGTGGTGAAATGGATAGAGCATTTGCCCTGGTGTCAGTACTTGAGTACAAATTCACCCTCAGATACTTAACACTTACTGTGTGATCCTGGGCAAGTCACTTAACTGGCATTGCCTCACCAAAAAGCAAACAGCCCAACAACAATTGGTTCTTGTTAAAAAGAGAGTCTGAGCAACGGAAAATATTGTTTTGCATTATACAAAAGCAAACATTCAATAATTTGGTGCTTAATAAATCCAAAGATAGCAGTTGAGGGACAGTGGTAGCAGAGGAGAATACACTATTTGATTTTTTGAAAAACGGCATAAGTGAAAAGCAACTCAGCAAAAATTTGATAGTTCAATATCACACACCATATATCAAATTAAACTACAAGGGGATACAGAAATAAGATATAAATGGGGATTCATTAGCAAATTAGAGGAGCAAGGAGAAAATTTTCACATCTATGGATGGGGAAGAAGTCATGAGAGAAGAAGCCATAGAGAGGATCACAGAAAATAAAGGGATAATTCCGCCTCTGTAAAATTGAAAGAGTTTATATTATAAAGCAGTGAAATGGACTGACACAAGATAGACAGTTCTGACCAGATTATTCAATTTAAAGCATCATTTATTAGCCGGCCAGCGACTGACCCCACTAGACAGGCTAGTAGAGATCAGCCCCGAACCTTTAGTGAGGCACACTTTTAAGCCCATTTGCCACATCCTGGTACAGCCTTTCAGTTACAAACTTCAAAAATTACTGGCACAGTTTTTCGTTTACAATGGGGAAGTGTTTGGACTCGAGTGAGCACACAATGGAACCTATCTACATATTTTATGACATTGTCCTGACTCTGTTAGACACACACATCTCGGAAAGTCTAGGGTCTCATGAACCGGGGGATGGGGCCCGTCTGAACATAAGACTTCCCTTAATTTAGTTTAATCAACATTTTCCTATAAGCCTGAGGCCCCTTGACCCAGGGGTAAGGGGGCCAGTCATTTGTCCATTTCAGCATCAGTCATCAAAACCATTTGGTATTGGCTAAGAAACAGAGTAGTCGATCAGTGGAATAGGTTAGGTTCACAGAACAAAATAGTGAATAACTATAGCAATCTAATGTTTGACAAACCCAAAGACCCCAGTTTTTGGGATAAGAATTCACTATTTCACAAAAACTGCTGGGAAAATTGGAAACTAGTATGGCAGAAACTAGGCATGGATCCACACTTAACACCATATACCAAGATAAGATCAAAATGGGTCCATGATGTAGGCATAGAGAATGAGATTATAAACAAATTAGAAGAACATAGGCTAGTTTACCTCTCAGATATGTGGAGGAGGAAGAAATTTATGACCAAAGAAGAATTAGAGATCATTCATTATTGATCACAAAATAGATATTTTTGATTATATTAAATTAAAAGGTTTTGTAGAAACAAAGCTAATGCAGACAAGATTAGAGGGGAAACAATAAACTGGGAAAACATTTTTACATTCAAAGGTTCTGATAAAGGCCTCATTTCTAAAATATATAGAGAATTAACTTAAATTTATAAGAATTCAAGCCATTCTC